>NC_090754.1:94639551-94656087 GCF_036898095.1 Palaemon carinicauda | reverse complement strand
TCATCTAGCCTACCTCAGGGCTCGGTTCTTGTACCAATATTGTTTAATATATGTATGTATATGTATATGTATATATATGTGTGTATATATATATATATATATATACATACATACATACATAATAACACTCCACATCAAATGTCCAGATTCATCGATGCAGAAGTTGAAAAACCATTATTATATATATATATATATATATATACATATATATTATACATTATATACATATATAATATATATATATATATATCGTTTTATTTCATTCATAACTATTCTCTTCAAGAGTTGATTACTATTTGTTACTCCCTCTAAAACCGATGTCCCCCAAAGACGGGATAAATCTACGTCACTTGAACGAGGTCTTCACAATAGGAGCAGAAAGCTAGACCTCGAATCCTTGGGCCGTATCTCTCGTAGGATTTCCCGAATCCTATTTCGCTGCCAATGCCCTGTCCATCACCGCAAGAGGCACGTCTTATTGACTTTCCTTTCCTTGGGGACCTTTTCTGTGGATGGGGAATATCGGACTCAATTTCAGATACTCTTTTTAGCGGATTTTATTTTACCTTTATTTTGTGGGATTTCATTTTATTTTTCAGATTTTATCTATTTTTTTAGGTGGGATTTCATTTTTTTCCGGTTTTATTTTACTTTTTTTTGACGAATTTTATATTTTTTTATGGGGGAATTTTATGAGTCTTCTAAGAAATTCTGACTTTCTTATGAAGTTGTATTTAAAGAACAAAATTAGTTTTTATTCGTTTTTTTCTTTTTTTTTTATTCCTGTTTTGATCTCAAAAACAGCAATTCAATATAAAATTGAGCTTAATCGTATCTTCCCTTTCTGTAGAGAGTTGAATCATAAAAAACACCTTGATTTAAAAAAATGACACTTGCGTTCTAGATTGACAACCCCCCCCACCCCTTGGTAAATAGTTGATCATAACTATTGTTTTTTATTAAATTTTTCTTCAATTGCAACAGATTTTTTTGTTTGTTTTTCAATCCTTGGTCTTTCTGTTGGCACTTTAAGCTAATTCTTAGAATAAATCTACTCTAAACTTTACAGTATCTGATATAACTTTATTCTTTACGAGTTTTAAGTCAAGATTTATTTAATTTTAGTTATATTTACAATATAAACAATCCGAACCTCTTAAGTAGTGGTGATCTTGTGGCAAGAAACAATGTTTCTTGTAGAGAGACCTACAAGAATGGTATCCATAAACATAATTGCAGCCAAAAAAAAATATCTATTATTTGCCTATAAAAGGTCAAGAAAATAGATGTTTTTAAATGATAACATTTTAAGGGCTGTAAATATGTGTAAAAAATATCAAGTTACAAGAGGGAGGTTATTGTAACATGTAGATTTTGTCAAGAAATTATGTTAATTGAGAGAGAGAGAGAGAGAGAGAGAGAGAGAGAGAGAGAGAGATTTTGGCTATATTGCCAGGAGTTCGGATCTGTAAGACCACTCAGCACTATTACAAGAGGTTTGGACAGCAAAGTATGCCTACAGTGAACCCCCACGGACGTGCACAGACGGCCTTTTCAGTCAGAGAGAGAGAGAGAGAGAGGAGAGGAGAGAGAGAGAGAGAGAGAGAAGTTCTACCAAATACTATGAAATTACTGACTCTGAAATAATTTGATCAAGTAAAAATAAAAAACTTTATCTCTATCATACAGACAAACAAAGAAAAAAAATCCAACAAATAAAAAAGACCAAAAACACGAAACGCAAAAGAATGAAGACAAATGAAGAGAGGAAAACAACAATACGATATTTAGCAGCGTCCTTAGGGTGAGGCGAAATTGAAGCGAGAGGCAATTAGTGACAGAAAAACTTTCGTGGGGGAAGGGGGGGGAGGGGGGGTGTTGGCCTAGTCGCTTGGGACGAGAGGGGGCCTGGGCGCTTATCATATGTATATATGGCCAGTTTCTAGGGCATTGTCCTGCTTGGTAGGGCAATATCACTATCCCTTGCCTCTGCTATTCATGAGTGGCCTTTAAACCTTTAAACTGTCACTTGGTAAGGTCACCCTTAAGGCCCCAAACTAAGGTTAAGAAATGGGTTGGGGGTTGCAACTTCAACCATTAAAATAAAAAAAATAAAAATTGAAATGAATACGTCTATACCCTATTTGAAGCCAATTCTAGAGACAAAAAATATTTTTATCTTAAACAATATGAAGTATTTCCTTATTCCCTCAAAGAAAGACTTTTATATTCACAAATAAATATTTTTAGCCACGAATTTGTCTATCTCAGGACATTCTGAAGAGAAAACCTTTAAATTCACATAACATTTTGCTGAAGAGAAACTACTACAGGATGTTATTAGCCAACTGATTACTAATCTTTCACGTGTAAGCCTCATTAGGTCTATTGAACGAGAGCATCTATCTCCTCTCTCTCTCTCTCTCTCTCTCTCTCTCTCTCTCTGTCACTTGCTTTCGAAAAAAGTTACATTGTTGACTCCTCTCTCTCTCTCTCTCTCTCTCTCTCTCTCTCTCTCTCTCTCTTTCTCGCTTTCGAAAAAAAGTTACATTGTTGACTCCTCTCTCTCTCTCTCTCTCTCTCTCTCTCTCAAGCTTCAGTAAAGTTACGTTGTTGACTCCTCTCTCTCTCTCTCTCTCTCTCTCTCTCTCTCTCTCTCTCAAGCTTCCGAAAAAGTTACAATGTCGACTCCTCTCTCTCTCTCTCTCTCTCTCTCTCTCTCTCTCTCAAGCTTCCGAAAAAAAGTGGCCTCTCCCCAGTAAACAGCTTAAAATCCAAGTCCCAGGCTGGGATCAATCTGCTTCCAAACAAATGCAAGGCGAATACATTACCACTGTACTAGACAGTTAACAGTCAATATCTATACTTAGGGAATTATTTCTCCGTCAAAGCGTTTAAGGAAATACATTTTTCTTACATTTTATGTAAAAATAAAGATTCATATTTTACTAAATATTTCGAAAAACAAGAAAGTAAAAAAAAAAAAAAAAAACATTGTCGTAGCATTTAGGACATTGTTACCAGAAAATGTTTTGACGTTATAAAAACGGAAATTAAATTTGACAATTTAACACCAAAGTAAACACGTTTTCCCATTAATTTTAAATTGAAGAAGAAAGATTCATAATAATTTTTCAAATTATTACAGGGGACTTGAATATTTATTAGAACACAAAATATGAAAAAAATATATATCGCAGCATTTAGGCCAATGTTACCGGACAATATTTTGACAAAAAAAAAAGGTTAAATTGGATGATTTAACATCCAAAATGAAAAAAAAGGAAAAAATGAAAAGAAAGGGAGAAGATCCAATTTCTGGATGCAAATTCCATTGTCATTCCACAAAGCATCGGATCGAAACTGCAATTGTTTCTCATTGCACAGGAATAAAGCAATTGCATAGGAATGCTTTGCAAAAAAAAAAGAGAGAGAGAGAGAGAGAGAGAGAGAGAGTTGTTGGAGAGTTTGACAAAAAATGAAAAATGTAAAACATGAAATATGAGCCTCCTGATACCCGGACGAGCGTGTGTGTGTGTGTGTGTGTGTGCGCGCGCGCGCGTGTGTCCCTTTACAAAAAGAGAGAACTACTGTATGTCTGGTTCTATGCCTTGATTTGCAATTGCTATAACCTAGGCATTGCAAAAACACAGAAAAAAATTCGCATATTTTTTGTTCGCTTTTATTTTCTTTTACTTTGGCCATGGAATATGACCTATACGGATTTGCTCGCATTGTTATCTAGCATTCATAAATTCTTTTTTTTTTTTTTTTAAAGCATAAATTTCCCTTTCACATTAACAAAAGTAAAATGTATTAATATTCACGTACGCCATTTATCTTAATATATTCCAGTGACGTTTTCGCGTCAATGTCAGAATTATTCTCATTTTTTTCCTACTTGTTTTGGGCAATGATGTTCGGTGATTATTTCTCTTCTATAAATAAAAATAAATTTCATTTCAATTATGAGGAATTATAAGGTCATTTTAGGCTCGAGAGAGAGAGAGAGAGAGAGAGAGAGAGAGAGAGAGAGAGAGAGATCTATAAAAACTGCCTCGAGAATCGTAAGGTGTTGAGCGAAATCACAAAACATACAGAGAGAGAGAGAGAGAGAGAGAGAGAGGAGAGAGAGAGAGAGTATCTTTAAACCTACCTCCAGAATCGTAAGGTGCGTAAGTGAAAACACGGAACAAACACATCAACAAACATACAAACACACATCCCAAAACAAACACCTCGCCTGTATTGAAGAATCCTTTCAGCCATTTCCTTTCAGCAATTATCAGAGGGAAGTCGGAGCCTTTCCTTTGATCTCGGCCATCAAAATGATTGTGAGAGTTTCCCGTCTTTACTTAACCAGATTACTCGCGAGACCACAGACTTTGTCTCCCACACAAATAGAAAAGCTTCATCTTCATTGTCTGTGTGTGTGTGTGTGTGTGTGTGTGTGTGTGTGTGGGTGGGTGGATGTAGTTGTGGGTGTGTGGGTGGGGGGGGGGGCTTAGAGCTTCCAAGGTGGCATTTTGATATTTTCCTTATAAACACAATCTTTTTCAGTCACTTTAATTCTTGGGTTCATTGAATTAAGATATGCAAATGGCTATCATCTGTGAATTTATTGAATTAAGATATGCAAGTGGCTATCATCCAAGACTTTAATTAAGATATGCAATGCAAAAGAGAGAGAGAGAGAGAGAGGAGAGAGAGAGAGAGAGAGAGAGAGAGAGAGAGAGAATCTCTATAAACCTACCTCCAGAATCGTAAGGTGCGTAAGTGAAAACCCACAAACAAACACACAAACACACATCCCAAAACAAACACCTCGCATGTATTGAAGAATCCTTTCAGCCATTTCCTTTCAGCAATTATCAGAGGGAAGTCGGAGCCTTTCCTTTGATCTCGGCCATCAAAATGATTGTGAGAGTTTCCCGTCTTTACTTAACCAGATTACTCGCGAGACCAAGACTTTGTCTCCCACACAAATAGAAAGGTTTATCTTCGTTGTCTGTGAGTGTGTGTGTGGGGGGGGGGGGGGGGGGGGTAGAGCTTCCAAGGTGACATTTTGATATTTTCTTCACAAACACAAGCTTTTTTAGCAACTTTAATTCTTTGGTTCGTTGAATTAAGATATGCAAGTGACTATCATTCCTGAATTCATTGAATTATGATATGAAAGTCGCTATAATCCATTACTTTTGAATTAAGATTTGCAAGGCAAGAGAGAGAGAGAGAGAGAGAGAGAGAGAGAGAGAGAGAATGGTAAACACTTCCATATTCATAAATATTCATTTATTCATTTGAAATTATTTTTCCCCCTCCAATTTATTTCTTACTAAAACAATTATCTACATTAATTATAAACCTTTGCTTGAAAACCTACCCATATTTTGTTTATTTTAGAATTGGTTATTATGAAGCACTTATAATTTATGGCCAAAATCTTTTAGTTGTCTTTTAAACGTGCTCTCTCTCTCTCTCTCTCTCTCTCTCTCTCTCTCTCTCTCTGTCTCTCTCTCTCTCCCACACACACAAAGATCAACATAAAAATATGGTATAACCTACAAAAACTGCTAAGTAACATTCTAGCAAAAGTCATCTTACCTTACCTTGCGTTTCCCTTCTTTTTATTAAATTTTCTCAACATTTTAATTTTACATTTTGTTCTATTTTCGTCTGGATGAAAGTCACCCCTACTTGATATTGGATAACTGCGCCCCCCCCCCACAAACCCCTTCCCTTTCCCCGCCCATATTTTCCCTTGGATGAATGTCACCCATACTCATGAGACTTTTATTCCGTCCAGTTCTATTTAATAAGGTAGGCCTACACATACTGCCAATACTGACAGTCGTATAGAAGAGAATTGGGAAGGGAAGTCTTAAATCCTAAGGACATATCGAAAGGACTCAAAGGAAAAGTGGAATAAACGAAAAAGACATTGATTACGAAAGAGTAGAAACAAAAGTACAAAAGAAAATAGGACGACGAAGTTCCCTTTGGCTTCAAAATTTATATACAAAAGAGGGACTCAAGTTACCCTTCTGGCGTCTGGCCTCAGAAAGCTGGGGAAAAAAATCTCCAATAAATTCGGCTGATTGCGTTTTATGGACACCACAGAGAGAGAGAGAGAGAGAGAGAGAGAGAGAGAGAGAGAGAGGAAGCCTAACTATCCTTCCCACTTAGAAGTTGTGGACGAGGTGACTTCTCCCATGATTTAGTGATTCTATTTACGTTCAGTTATACCTATTTAAAAGATATTTTCAATCTACTTTTCTGAGGGATGTTTTTTATTCTGATTAAGTAAAGGAATGTTTCCTATTCTGAATAAGTAAAGGGGTGTTTTCTACTCTGAATGAGTAAAAATGTTCTACTCTTAAGTAAGTAAAGGGACATTTCTACTCTCAATAACTACAGGGATATTTTCTACTCTAAATAAGTAAAGGGATATTTCTACTCTAAATAATTAAAGAGATATTTTTACTCTAAATAAGTAAAGGGACATTTCTCCTAAACAAGTAAATGGATATTTCTACTCTAAATAAGTAAACGACATTTCTACTAGAAATAAGTAAAGAGATATTTCAACTCTAAATAAGTAAAGGGATATTTCTACTCTAAATACGTAAAGGGATTTTTCTACTCTAAATAAGTAAAGGGATATTTAGGCTCTAAATAAGTAAAGGGATATTTCTACTCTAAATAAGTAAAGGGATATTTAGGCTCTAAATAAGTAAAGGGATATTTCTACTCTAAATAAGTAAAGGGATCTTTCTACTCTAAATAGTATAAGAATCTTTCAACTCTAAATATGTATAGGGGCATTTATACTCTAAATAAGTAAAGGGACATTTTCTACTATAAATAAGTAAAGGGATTTTTCTACTCTAAATAAGTAAAGGGATATTTTGGCTCTAAATAAGTAAAGGGATATTTCTACTCTAAATAAGTAAAGGGATCTTTCTACTCTAAATAAGTATAGGAATCTTTCAACTCTAAATAAGTATAGGGGCATTTATACTCTAAATAAGTAAAGGGACATTTTCTACTATAAATAAGTAAAGGGATTTTTCTACTCTAAATAAGTAAAGGGATATTTTGGCTCTAAATAAGTAATGGGACATTTCTACTTTAAATAAGTAAAGGGATTGTTCTACTCTAAATAAGTAAAGGGATATTTGGTGAGCTCTAAATAAGTAAAGGGATATTTCTACTCTAAATAAGTAAAGGGATCTTTCTACTCTAAATAAGTATAGGAATCTTTCAACTCTAAATAAGTAAAGGGGCATTTCTACTCTAAATAAGTAAAGGGACATTTCTACTATAAATAAGTGAAGGGACATTTCTACTCTAAATAAGTAAAAGGACATTTCTACTATAAATAAGTGAAGGGACATTTCTACTCTAAATAAGCGAAGGGATGGTTTCTACTCTGAATTGATTAGGGCAAAATGGCGGAATAAAAAATAATATATTGAACGGCAATGGAACCAAGGAGGCCACTCATCGCTGATGTTTAACTTTGATCTTGAAGTAGGTTGGATGGTTAAAAGGAAACATGACCAGGAATACAGGGTTAAAAGAAGAACTCTTCATATACCTATCAGTAATGCCTACAGTACACCACACGTGATGCACTGATGGCATTAGTTGACTTCAGCAATATCTCGTCTTTTATCTAACTGAAAAATATGTTTTACATTAAATATCTTTTGGATACAATGTTAATATAATTAAATCTGAAATTAACGACCAAAGTGACAGTTATTATCAATTTCAATGACTTTTTTATTTTAATAAAAACTCCATAAAAAAACTTTAAGAAATTAGAATTTCAAAATCTATTTCTTTGACTCAATTGTAATTCAAAATATTCTATAGAAAAATTTTCTGAATTGCAACCTACTACAAATTAATTCATAACAATGGATTATTTACAGCAGCAATAACAATAATAATAATAATAATAATAATAATAATAATAATAATAATAATAATAATAATAATAATAATAATAATAATAATAATAATAATAATAATAATAGTAAAATGTAGTTTTAAAAATTGGAATTTTTCTCCCTCCCCCTCTCTCTCTCTCTCTCTCTCTCTCTCTCTCTCTCTCTCTCGTGAAATAAAATTTTAATTCAAGCGTCGGCCCGCCTCTCATATCAAGAAATCCCCGGGGAATGTAAACACAATCTCAAAATGAGCTATCAGGTGGCTCTCTCTCTCTCTCTCTCCTCTCTCTCTCTCCTCTCTCTCTCTCTCCTTCGCACGGTTTTCCTTCTCTGAGTTTTACTTTATTTTCAAGTGAAAGGTGGAGACACGTTGAGGTTATCCGGAATAATTGGAAGAGAGAGAGAGAGAGAGAGAGAGAGAGGAGAGAGAGAGAGAGAGAGAGGTACTAATTTTGGATAATACAAAAATGTACCTAAATGAAATATATTGCATTTTAAACTTTCCAAACCAGTACTTCATAAAGTTTTGACTAACTGACACATTTGCATGGAAGCGTTCATAATAATCTCATGAATCTGATCACTAATTTCATAAATCAGGTCACTAATCTCGCATATCAGGTCACTGATCTCATGGATATGATAAAGTCTCACAAATGATGTCATTAATTTTATAGACCATGTCACTATTTTTTTTTTTACAAATCATGTCATTCAGGTCACTAGTCTAAAGAACAAAGTTACTAATCTCACTGATAAGATCACTAATCCCACTGAACATGACACTTATCTCACTGTTAAGGTCACTAATCCAACTATAAAGTCACTAATTTCACTGATCAGGTTACTAACCTCACCGATATGGTTACTAACTTCAAAGATATGGCTGCTGATCTCACTCTTAAGGTCACTATACCCTCTGATAATATCAATAAATCAACTGGAAAGGTCTCCATTTTAACTATTAAGGTCACTAATCTCACTGATAAGGTCACTAATTCCATGATTAGGTGACTAATTCCACTGATTAGGTCACTAATCACACTGATAAGGTCTCTAATCTCACTAATAAAGTAACTATTCACACTAATAAGGTCACTAATTTTGCTGATAAGGTCACTAATTCCACTGATAAGGTCCCTATTCTCACTGATAAGGTCACTAATCTCACTGATAAGGTCACTAATCTCACTGATAAGGTCACTAATCTCACTGATAGACAATAATTGTATTTCTAACAGGTCACCCTACTCACAGTTCAGCTCAATAATTTCACTGTAAAGTGTTCCTTTACTTAAAATTCTTCAACATTCTTTACCTTCCTCTATCCTAAATCTTATTAAACTCTCTCTCTCTCTCTCTCTCTCTCTCTCTCTCTCTCTCTCTCCAAGAGTTAATGGAATCTCCGCGGATGGACTAAAAAGTCTTTTGAGACATCAAAAATCCTTATAACTCCTCTCTCTCTCTCTCTCTCTCTCTCTCTCTCTCTCTCTCCTTTTGCTTTAAATTCTTCAACATTCTCTACCTTTAACCAGAATCTAATTAAACTCTCTCTCTCTCTCTCTCTCTCTCCTCTCACTCTCTCTCTCTCTGTGATTTTCCCTTTGACACATCTAAGACTTCTTCTTAAACAACACGGTACTTGGGGTCGTAGCAAATCTCGTTTCTGAGGTGATGACAGAGACCCCCCCCCCACACACACACACTCAGCTGAAGGCAAGGTTCTACTATGCCATTAGAGTAACGGGAAAAAAAACTCTCTCTTTGTAATTCTTGAAGAAATGATTCAAGAAAGCTTATGTACCGCTCTAGGAAGAGAGAGAGAGAGAGAGAGAGAGAGAGAGAGAGAGAGAGAGAGAGGTAAATGGTTGCTGATAACAGGAAAATAAATTAGTGTTCTTATTTCTTATTAAATTTAACTGTTAGGAGTTTTGAAATTTTGTATAAACACACACACACATATATATATATATATATATATTATATATATATATATACATACATATATATATATATATATATATGAACACATATATATATATATACATATACATATGAACACACACATATATTATATATATATATATACATCATATTCATATAACCCTTAATTTTAAAAAAAAACCATAATTTTAACTGGAAATTTTCCGTAAAATCATTACTGTTCTCAACCGTATTTCAGTAAAATACAGGCGACCCGTAATAGTTTTACCCTACTTTATTATTATCGTCAACGGATTGGCGACCGTAATATCACTCCTTAACGTCAATGTATCCGTTTAAAAAAAGGTAAATACCTGGCAACATTTATTCCAGGATTTTTTACCGTTTTTTTATACGGCAAATTTTCAACAGTGCATATATACCTCTTAATATCCGTATTCTCTCTACCTAGGGATCAGAGACCCACAGGAGAATCAGCTTACAGCCAAAAAAGGAAGTGTAAAGACTTCATAGGAATCATCACAGAATCCCTTGAAACAACATGAGAGATGTAAGCAGAGGAATCTAAAAAATAAAAATTGCTAAACCTATATATAAATTCGCCCCAACTTATCTCTAACTCCTCGAAGGTCCCGTTTTCCCAGAAGTTGACTAACTTGGGTATCAATATTTGAAGTTCTGGTTCCAACACCCCTTTACTTCCTTCCTTCCTTCCTTCCTTCCTTCCTCCCTTGCTATACACAGCCTGTGCCAACGAATGTTCTTCGAGACGAGAGAGAGAGAGAGAGAGAGAGAGAGAGAGAGAGAGAGGAGATATCAATCATCATTTGATTCTATGATAGAATTGAATATTGGTATTATAGTATTTGTATAAATGGTAGTTTAAAATAATTCAAGAGAGAGAGAGAGAGTAACAAGGTTTTTGGATTTCTCAAAGACATTTTAGTTCATCCGCGGAGACTCCATTTGCTCTTTGGAGAGAGAGAGAGAGAGAGCAGAGAGAGAGAGTGAGAGAGAGAGAGAGAGTTACAAGGATTTTGGATGTTTCAAGGACATTTTAGTCCATTCGCGGAGACTCCATTTGCTGTCTGGAGAGAGAGAGAGAGAGAGAGAGAGAGAGAGAGAGAGAGAGAGAGAGGGTGTTACAAGGAGTTACAAGGATTTTGGATGCCTCAAAGACTATAGTCCATCCGCGGAGACTCCAGAATCTGAGGAGATGAGAGAGAGAGAGAGAGAGAGAGAGAGAGACTTTGAAAGTTTGTGACATTTAAACTTGAGAAATCACAGACGGCTTAAGTTCAAAGGCCTTAAATCACATATCAAAGGGGAAATGCCAAGTTACCTGTTTTTTCAAGGTGCTATTCAATAGAAAAAAAATGAATTCATATGTATTTTATTCATTTAAAGTCTTATTCAATTATATTTTTTCTGTTTTATTAATGTTTATTTCATTTATCACATTAAGGAAGACGCGAAGATGCATACCTTATTTAAAGTATTATTCATTTTTTTAACTGTTTGTACTTCATTCATTCAAGGTATAATCGAATTACATCTATATATTAATGTTAATTGATTAATCAAGCGTGTTACTCTATTTAATTAACTTCTACTGTACTGGTGTATATTAATTTTATCAAGATATTCAATTTAAAAAATTCTGATATTGTATAATATACGTCACTCAGTAGAAGAATTTTTCAACTTGATCAGTTTCTGTTGTATGGATGTATTCGGTGATTTTATCATTCGATTTTATTCTGATGTATTATTTCTAGAATACAAAATTGTTGCACCATTATCAGATGCTTTACAAGATAAATATGATTATTTTATTAAGTCTTTGACTCAATGTGTATACTTGTTTTTTTTAACTGTTTGCTTTATTTATTTGTTTTTCAAATCACGAATCTTCTTTTTAGGTTTTCCTTTTAATAAAATTGTTAAAGTGAAAAACCCTTTTAATTGATCTATGTGAATAGATACTTATAGAATGAATAATAACAACAACAACAACAATAATAATAATAATAATAATAATAATAATAATAATAATGATAATAATAATAATAACAACCACAACAACAACACAATAATAATAATAATAATAATAATAATAAAAATAATAATAATAATAACAACTACATAAATGATAATAAATGATCAGCCAATAAAGGAGTATTCATGTATTTACAACTGCTATTTAATCTCGATCTTCAATTCAGCAACATGTTTATTAGAAGGGCGTTCACTAATGAATCAAAAGCCAAAGTTGATCAACTGCAAGCAATGAATTTATATTAATTTCTGTCTGTCTAATCACGGGGGATAACTTTGAGTGATGGGAGTCGGAACGACGTTACTGTGATAGGGGAGGTCACATCCCTCAATTGGATTTGCCCAGTAATGATAAATTTGATATAAATTGTGTTAATATATTTGAAATACAAATAAAAAAGGTTTTCAATGTTCTTGCCTGTTATTATTATTATTATTATTATTATTATTATTATTATTATTATTATTATTATTATTATTATTATTATTATCATTATTATCATTAATTGCTAAGCTACGACCCTAGTTGGAAAAGCGGGATGCTATAAGCCCAGGGGGCCCCCAACAGGGAAAATAGCCCAGTGAGAAGAGGAAACAAGGTAAAATAATATATTTTTAGGACAGTAATAACATTAAAATGAATATTTCCTATATAATGTAAAAATACTTTAACAAAATAAGAGGAAGAGAAATTAGAGAGAATAGTGTGCCCGAGTGTACCTTCAAGCAAGAGAACTCTAACCTAAGACAGTGGAAGAGCATGGTACAGAGGCTATTGCACTACCCAAGACTAGAGAACAATGATTTGATTTTGGAGTGTCCTCCTCCTAAAAGAGCTGCTTACCAAAGCTAAAGAGTCTCTTCTACCCTTACCAAGAGAAAAGTAGCCTCTGAACAATTACAGTGCAGTGGTTAACCCCTTGGGTGAAGAAGAATTGTATGGTAATCTCCGTGTGTCAGGTGTATGAGGACAGAGGAGAATCTGTAAAGAATAGGCCAGACTATTCGTTGTATGTGTAGGCAAAGTGAAAGAACCGTAACCAGAGAGAAAGATCTAATGTCGTACTGTCTGGCAAGTCAAAAGAACCCCATAACTCTCTAGCAGTAGTATCTCAACGGCCAGCTGTTTCATTGGAATATTTGAGACATTGCTTTGCCAGTTTATAAAGGATTTTAGCCATTATCTTCTTGATTCTGATAATGACATTTTTTAACCCATTAAACCCTTTCACTTCCAGTGGTGATTTTAAGGAAACTTCTGATGTGGCAAATGCTTTCAAGACAACATAAACCCTAGCTTGATGATATTTATTAGAAAGCTCACATCAAGAACTTTCTATTGAAAGCCAACTTTCTATAGTTTTGGCGATTATAATAGAGGTTCCTTTTTCAAATTTTGATTAAATCACCAACGACAGTGAAAGGGTTTAAATGGCAAGTAGCCAGCCAGTAAGGAGTACATTTTTCGTTATAAGTCTAACGAACGTAACCTATATGACGTATATCTTGCAATATTAATTCAACCAATAGGAACACACTTCAAGTCTCTACTAGGAAAACTAGAGCACCCTATTGTTTGCACAGGCATGGAAAGAAGTGGTGAAGTGAGTTGTCTGCTTAACCCTACTACTGTTTTAATGTTGTTACACTGTTCTTTAAATATTTAATTTTAATTGTCCATTTCTTCTCATTTAGTTTATTTATTTCCTAATTTCCTTTCATCACGGGGCTATTTTTTTTCCAGCTAGAGCCCTTGGGCTTATAGTACCCTGATTTTCCAACTATAGTTGTAGCTTAGCTAATAATAATAATAATAATAATAATAATAATAATAATAATAATAATAATAATAATAATAACAATAATAATAATAATAATAATAATAATAATAATAACAATATAATTTTGATTGAAATTTTGTGAATTTGATAATAATAATAATAATAATAATAATAATAATAATAATAATAATAATAATAATAATAATAACAATAATAATTTTGATTGAAATTTTGTGAATTTGATAATAATAATAATAATAATAATAATAATAATAACAAGTGAGCAAGTCCTGAACGCGGACATGGTCCTCGTAGAGGACATACCTCCGCCAAGGTGACCTAGAGCGCCATATGTCCTAGAATCATGAATTGATGTGACTTCGACCTTCACATGACCTTGACCTTCACGTGACCTTCAAGTGACCTTGACCTTCACGTGACCTTGACCTTCACACGACCTTGGCTTCAAGTGACCTTGATCTTCAAATGTACTTGACCTTCACGTGACCTTGACCTTCAGGTGACCTTGACCTTCACGTGACCTTGACCTTCACGTGACCTTGACCTTCAAGTGACCTGCTTGACTTTTGACCTTCAAGTGATCTTTGTTCATTTGCCACTGATACTTAATATGACATTGATATAATGCACCAATATGACCTTGACCTTTGACCTTTATAAATTTGAACATCACCCCATGGGTTGCGCCTGGACTAGGACTTCCCTGTTGGCTTATGCAAAAGTCAGTGCTTTATTTCTGTCTCTTGATATGGCCACTTATGTCATAGTGACACCAGTGACCCCTGTGACCTTGACCTTGGGGTGACCTTGACCAAAATTTAATCAGTTCTTCCATACACATTGGGGAACTACTTGGCCAAGTTTGAAGTGATTCCGTGTAGAAATGTGGCCTCTACGTTGTCCACAGACAGACAGACAAACAGAGAAACAAACAAACAAACAAACAAACAAACCGAACCGAAAACATAACCTCCTGGCGGAGGTAATAATAATAATTATTATTATTATTAATATTATTATTATCACTATTATTTTGATTGGAATTTCGTGAATTCAAATATAATTAAAACATAATTAACTTTCCCTTTATAGAAATTCGATATTATTTTAATAAGATTAACGTTTACAGATAAAAAAATACAGCCTTTATGGTTCAATAATCATGAACTTAAAAATCCTCCCAGACGAAAAATGTTTTCAAAAATCTCTCTTAAATTGGATTAATTTCCCCCAATTTTTCTACTTATTTCCTGACATAAATGAAGCCAATATACGAATGATATTTTGATGTATCAGGCGAAGAGATTTAGGATCAAATGTTATCTATTTTCCTTATTCTTTTTAACTCATAGACACTAATTCCTGTGAGGAAAATCTACCAATCTTTTATTATTATTATTATTATTATTATTATTATTATTATTATTATTATTATTATTATTATTATTATTATTATTATTACTACTACTTTCTAAGCTACAACCCCAGTTGAAAAAGCATGATGCTATAAGCCAAGAGAAAGTAGCCAAGTGAGGAAAGGACACAAGGAAAAATAAAATATTTTAAGAACAGTAACAAAATTAAAAAAAAAACTTCCTATATAAACTATAAAAACTTTAACAAAAGAAGAAGAAGAGAAATAAGATAGAACAGTGTGCCCGAGTGTACCCTCAAGCAAGTGAACTCTATCCCAATACAGTGGAAGACCATGGTACAGAGGCTATGGCACTACCCAAGACTAGAGAACAATGGTTTGATTTTGGAGTGCCCTTCTAGAAGAGCTGTATGCCATAGCCAGAGAGTCTTTTCTACCCATATCGTGTAATAGCTGATTCATTTAAAATGGCACAGGGGAGACCACTCATCGCTTATATGCAACAAGTTGAAAGAATCAAAGTTGAATTGTGAAGTAAAATTCAAAAGACATTTACAGATGGCAGTGTTTCGTACACGCTCATACATTGTAATGTTATTGCTTTTTTATCTCTCGCTCTCTCCCGCAATCATAGAAGAGAAAACATGTTTAAGCTTGCCATAGCATGTTTCACATTGTTTTAATTTCCGTGCCATTGCTGCCCTCAACTATTTGTATATACACTCGTTATCTTGCATTTACTTCGCCTTTCTGTTAGTACCTAACAGCTACCTCGCGACAATCTATTAGTAAGTTGTGGGAAGACATTTGGATGGTGGAAAGATTGCCCCTCTCTCTCTCTCTCTCTCTCTCTCTCTCTCTCCTCTCTCTCTCTCTCTCTCTCTCTCTCTCTCTCTCTCTCTCTCTCACCTGCTTAAGCTTGCCGTAGCATATTTCACATTGTTGGAGTTTTTTTGACATTGTTGCCCTCAACTGTTTGTATATAAGCTCGTAATCTTATTGAATAAACTTCACTTGCATTCACCTCGCCTCTTTGTCAGTAGTTTGGAAAATGTCAGGGTCATACTTTGGAATGACAAGATGTACCTATCTCTCTCTCTCTCTCTCTCTCTCTCTCTCTCTCTCTCTCTCTCTCTCTCTCCTCTCTCTCTCTCTCTCTCATATTCAATTTAGTCCATGCATTTAGGATACCAGTTACAGCAGGGAACTCGGAATTCGTAGCTGTTCCTTTGAATAAATTATGCCTTTTTTGAGTGATGAAGAATTATCTCAGCGAGAGACTAAAATCCTTTTCTATCAATAGTACAGTTTAATCCTATTTCAGGATAATATTTCGTAATTCCTTTTTGGATATAATCCCTTTTAATAAAAAAAATTCCATTTGATTAATTCTATTTTC
>NC_090754.1:94632051-94634551 GCF_036898095.1 Palaemon carinicauda | reverse complement strand
CCTCTCTGGTACAACTCAGGAACATAAATGGTGGTCTACCCTTAAATCTGCACTCTTTGGTGTAGATGCAACAGTTCCTCCTTTACTTAAACCAGATGGCTCCGTCACTCACTGTCCAAAGGAAAAGGCAACCCTTTTGGCTGATGTTTTTGACAGTAAACAGAGTAATGAAAAACTTGAACTTCCTCATTCCTGTTTTCCTGAGGCTAAACTAACTAGTTTAGCTTTTCGATCTCGTGAGATTAAAGCTCTGTTGATGGACCTTGATGCTTATGGAGGTGTAGACCCAAATGGTATTTTTCCTTTGTTTTTTATAAAGACAGCAGATTTCTTAGCTCCAAAGTTATCTGTTATTTTACGCAAGTTAGCAAGAAGAGGAGCTTTTAGCACTAGTTGGAGAATTGGTAATGTTACTCCTCTATGTAAATGTGTTTGTGGTAGCTCAAGTCCCACTGTTTACCGCCCAATTTCCATAACTCCCATATTATCTAAAGTTTTTGAACGTCTTCTGGCAAAACGTCTTAATAGGTTTGCTGAAGGTAATCATCTATTCCCTAGTTTGCAATTTGGTTTTCGGAAAGGCCTTGGAGCATGTGATGCCCTTCTTACAATCTCCAATGCAGTACAGAAATCCCTTGATTGTGGTCGGGAAGTTCGTATGATTGGCCTTGATTTTAGTGCTGCCTTTGACCGTGTTAATCATGAGGCCCTTGTTTTCAAACTGAAACAGTTGGGAGTGGGTGGGTCGTTTCTTAGCATTATTATTGATTTTTTAAGTAGTAGATCTCAAAGAGTTGTTGTTGATGGGCACCATAGTGAGTATAGGAATGTGATATCCGGTGTTCCACAGGGTAGTGTTCTTGGCCCATTACTTTTCATACTATATACACATGACATGTGGTTTGGCCTAGAAAATAAGCTTGTTGCATATGCAGATGATGCTACTCTCTTTGCATCAATTCCATCCCCTGAATGTAGATCTGGGGTTGGTGAATCCCTTAATAGAGATTTAGCTAAAATTAGTGCATGGTGCAAATTATGGGGTATGAAGTTGAATCCTAACAAAACTCAAAGTATGATTGTAAGTAGGTCAAGGACGGTGGCTCCTCAACATCTGGATCTCAGTATTGATAATGTTTCTTTAAATTTGTATGACTCTTTCAAAATTTTAGGCGTGATTCTTGACAGCAAATTTACTTTTGAGAAACATATAAGGTCTGTGTCTTCTTCAATTGCACAAAAAATTGGCTTATTGAGAAAGTCTTTTAAGATATTCGGTGATCAATCTATTCTGAAGAAATGTTTTAATTCTTTTATTCTACCTTGTTTTGAGTATTGTTCTCCTGTCTGGTGTTCAGCTGCTGATTCTCATCTTAATTTGTTGGACAGAAACTTACGGTCTATTAAATTTCTTATTCCTGATCTAGATATTAATCTCTGGCACCGTCGATCAATTAGTTCATTATGCATGTTGCATAAGATTTTTCATAACTCTGACCATCCTTTACATTCAGATCTCCCTGGACAATTCTATCCTGTTCGTAATACTAGGCAGGCAGTTAATTCTAATAGCCAGGCCTTCTCCATCATAAGACTCAATACTACACAGTACTCTAGAAGTTTTATTCCAGCTGTTACCAAGTTGTGGAATGATCTTCCTAATCGGGTTGTTGAATCAGTAGAACTTCAAAAGTTCAAAGTTGGAGCAAATGCTTTTTTGTTGACCAGGCGGACATGAGTCTTTTTATAGTTTATATATGACATATTTGTTGTTGACGTTGTTAATAGTTTATATATGATATATCTCTTTTGACATTACTTTTTTTAGAATGATTTATTGTTAATTTGTTCTCTTCAGTTATTTATTTCCTTATTTCCTTTCCTCACTGGGCTATTTTTCCCTGTTGGAGCCCCTGGGCTTATAGCATCTTGCTTTTCCAATTAGGGTTGTAGCTTGGATAGTAATAATAATAATAATATATATATATATATATATATATATATATATATACACATTAATATACACACACACACACACACACATATATATATATATATATATATATATATATATATATATATATATATATATAAATATATATTATCTATATATAAATATATATATACATAAATATACATATATATATATATATATATATATATATATATATATATATATATATATATATATATACACACACAAACACAGACATATTCACATGACATTAAAATAGAATCAATTGTTTCTTTTAAGACAAAGTAAAACTTAACCGCATTATTCTCTATGTAATTTCTTTGAATAATTAAGTTCCACCAAATGTAGTGAGAGATAACTCGATTCGCCTTAGGTCGTTAAAGTCTGGGAATGTTTACTGAGGGCGACCTTGCAATATGACCTTTGTTTTACCTTTCTTTTATGTCGGGTTGACCTTTTTCTTCTTCAAAAGTTCTCGCTCAAAGGAAGTATGACATCGTTAAAAATTCATTATATTTACGAAGA
>NC_090754.1:94616073-94624051 GCF_036898095.1 Palaemon carinicauda | reverse complement strand
TTCAATATTTTCTTCTCTTACATCCAGTTATCTATGTTTGCATGTGCTTTTGAGTTTTTCATTCATTTAGTCCTAAAAAAGTATTTTTATTTTATATGAGTAAAAGTTCACGAAAGCTGGATACTACCGCTAGCGAATTATTGGGTCCTTTGACTAGCCAGATAGTAACACATTGGATCCTTATCTCTGGTTACGGCTCATTATCCTTAGTCTATGCATACAACAAATAGTCTGGCCTATTCATTCACATTCTCCTCTTTCCTCATACACTTGACGACACTGAGATTACCCAACAATTCTTCTTCGTTCAAGGGGTTAACTACTGCACTGCAATTGTTCAGTGGCTACATTCCTCTTGGTAATGGTAAAAGTGACTCTTTAGCTATGGCAAGTAGCTCTTCTAGGAGAATGTCACTCCAAAATTAAACCATTGTTCTTTAGTCTTGGGTAGTGCCATAGCCTCTGTACCATGATCTTCCGCTATCTTTGGTTAGAATTCTCTTGCTTGAGGGTACACTCAGGCACACTATTATGTTTCCTTATTTCATTTCCTCATTGCGCTAGTTTCCCTGTTGGAGCCCTTGGGCTTATAGCATACTGCTTTCTGAACTATGATTGTAGCTTAGCTAATAATAATAATATATAATAATAATAATAATACATACATACATACATACTAGGGTTGTAGCTCAGCTAATAAAAATAACAACAACAATAATAATAATAATAATAATAATAATAATAATAATAATAAATTCATTCCAACTAATCATTCATTTCTTCAGATATCGAAATAAAAAGTAACCAGGTGAATTTTTCTTCTCTTTTTCCTTTGTTTTCATATTTCCCTCAACATATCTTATTTCTCTTATGTATTTTGTTTCTCCAAATATCTTTTCCAACTACGTATTTTCCACAAATATCTTTTGCCTTTATTAGACATTTTCAACAAACTCTTTTACCTTCTGGTATTTTTTCCTTTGCAAATTCGAAAACAATTATTCGTTCGCGTTCTTCCAGAATTTTTGCATTCCTCAATTCTCTCTCTCTCTCTCTCTCTCTCTCTCTCCTCTCTCTCTCTCTCTCTCTCTCTCTCTCTCTCTCTCTCTCTCTCTCTCTCTCTCTTCATTAGCATACCTTTTCGACCCCTTTCTTCAGTAATTAAAGATTATTCTCTATCGATTATAGGGAAAAACTGAGCACATTCCCGTGCACACATACACATATATACACACACACTATATATATATATATATATATATATATATATATATATATATATATATATATATATATATATATATATATATATATATATATGGACGAGCTAAGTAAAATTGCGGGTAGAGACAAACATTGAAAATCCATACTAGCAAATACTCTCTCTCTCTCTCTCTCTCTCTCTCTCTCTCTCTCTCTCTCTCTCTCTCTCTCTCTCTCTCATGTAAGATATGGTATTCCATTAATAATCCTCAACAATTGATTAGAAAATGTGATGCCTGTCATGTCCCAACACATCCCACATGTGCTGAAATACAGCAAAAAATAAAAAATAAAGACACAAAGGTATTCTGCTCAACATGCTTAGTCTGGATAGAAAATATAATTAAGTCGAGACTAAATCTGCAAATAGTTGAAGATAAAGAAGAGGAAGAAGAAGAAACAGAAGAAGAAGAAGAAGAAAAAGAAGAAGAAGAAGAAGAGAACAATGAACAGGATATGTGTAAGGATGCAGAAGAAATCATTGATATAACCTATGATGCCATCCAACAACATACTTATGAAGAAATAAATTACCAGATGGAAACAAATAATAGACCCAAGAGACTCTACCCGGACCTACATAATTTTAGGGAAGAGCAAGAACAAGAAAAAATAGAAAAGAAGGATATAGTCTGCAATATGCTGAAAAGAGGGAATTGCAGATTTGGCGAAAGATGCTACTACAAGCATCCAAAGATATGCCATAATTATGAAATATATGGTAAATGTGCGTATTTAGACGGATATGGAGACGAATGCAGAGATCTCCATCCAAAAATATGCAAAAACCTAAAAGAAGGAAAAGGATGCATTTACAACAAAAAATGTCGATATATGCATCCTGCAACCATGAATGAAAGTAAGAAAACTCAGCAAACTGAAAAGAAAAATGAAAGCAAAAAAGAAACAAAAAAAGAAACAAAAAAGCAGGCCGTATATATACCGCGCTTTGAACCAAGAGCCCCAAGATATGAGGCCTTTCAACCTAAACCGGCACATGTAGAGCCCAACTACAAAGAATGCATCTATAATGCCAGGGGTTGGTGCAGATATGGGGACAGTTGCAGGTATACACACACAAATAAATATGAAGGCGAAAGAGCAAATATAATAGAAAAGTTGGATTTTTTAATGGCAGAATTCCGGGAAATGAAGAAAAGAACATCATATCAGAACAGGAAGGAAGCATGGGAGAATCCATATTATTACCAATATTAAATAATGGGGATGAAACACAAACCATAATAGTAATGAATGCACAGGGTTTAGTCACGAGTAACTCTAAAAGGAAAATAGAGTTCTTAGAAGAACTAACCCAAATTGAAAAAATAGATATATTAAATATAAGTGAAACATGGTATTCCCAAGAGTCTGGCAGTGATGACCAGATAAAGGGTTTCCAAACTTATAGATCAGACAGAAAAAATAGGAATCAAGGGGGAACCGCAATATATGGAAGAGACATAAATCAAGGAAAAGTATGTGAAAAATACAGCAACACAGAATGTGAATTGATTGCGGTAGAATTTGAATTTGAAAAACTAATGAATATTGTAGTTTACAGACCCCCAAACACTAAGGAGTTTGACATAATAATAGAAAAAATAGATGGTATATGTAGAAACCATAAAGACTGGAATATACTCCTATCCGGAGATTTTAACTTTCCTTTCGTGGATTGGAAAGAACGGATAGAAGAAAGTGGTTGTATGTATACATATAAAAAAGATAGTAATAGTAGCGCAGAAGATAAGAGGCAATTTGAAAAGCTTCAAGATATGCTATTAGAACATAATATGCAACAAATAAACCACATTCCAACAAGAAAGGAAAATGTCCTAGATCTAGTATTTGTGAATGAGGTGAATTATGTTAAAGAAATAATAGTGTATAACACGGGAATTTCAGACCACAATGTCATAGAATTGATAGTTCATTCCAAAGCAAGTGATCACAGAATTAATAAAAACACAAAACTTTGGGAAGGATATGGAAAATATAACTTTTACAGTAAGAATATAAAATGGTCAGAAATAAATGAAGAACTGGATAAAGAATGGAAAAATGTATTTATAAGTGATAATATACAGGTAAATACGGATATACTGTACAAAATACTGGAGAAAATTGTTGAAAAATATGTACCGAAAAAAAACAATAAACAAAAGACGTGCATACCAAGAGACAGAAGGATCTTATTTCAGAAAATTAAAAAGTGGAAGAAAAATCTTGCAAAAGAAAAAAATGTGTGGAAAATGAGGGAAATAAAATGTAAGATAGAAAATGCAGAACAAAAGATTATACAGTCGAAAGAAAATGAAAAAAGGGACTTAGAAGAAAGGACACTTCAAAATATAAAAAGAAACCCCAAAGTACTTTACTCCTATGCAAAAGAGATGAATAAAAGGAGAATAGAAATAGGCCCTCTAAGAATTGAAGGACGGCTAACGAATGAAAAAAAGGAAATATGCAACATATTGGCAGAAAAATATAAGAGTGAGTTCACGCCAAGAATTGCGAATGAGAATAATGAAACAGAAATGAGAGAAGAAAATGTTGAATATCTAACGGATATAGATATTAATGAAGCAGATATTGTCACGGCTATAAACGAAATTAAAAATGGATCGGCAGCCGGACCAGATGGAGTTCCAGCGATTTTGTTAAAAAAAACTGCAAACACTATCGCGAAGCCACTTGCAATACTGCTAAGACAGAGTATAGATATGAGCGAGATATATGTTAAACATAAATTAGCTTATATAACCCCTATCTTCAAAAGTGGATCAAGACTAGAGGCAAGCAATTATAGACCTGTTAGTCTAACCTCACATATTATGAAAGTGTATGAGAGGGTAATAAAAAAGAAAATAATGAACCATTTGGTCAAAAATAATTTGTTTAATATGGGTCAACACGGTTTCGTACCTGGAAAAAGTACACAGACCCAACTGATAGCTCACTATGAAAACATATACAATAATATGATATATGAAAAAGACACAGATGTGATCTATCTAGATTTTGCAAAAGCCTTTGACAAGGTAGACCATAACATATTGGAGAAAAAAATGAGAAAGCATAATATTGTGGGAAAGATAGGAAAATGGGTAAAAGAATTCCTGCAAAACAGAAAACAGATAGTGGTTGCAAATGACGAGAAATCAGATGAAGCCCAGGTAATATCTGGTGTGCCCCAAGGTACGGTATTAGCTGCACTGCTATTTGTTATTATGATCTCAGACATAGACTGTGATGTTGAAAACTCCGTAGTGAGAAGTTTCGCCGATGACACAAGAATAAGTAGAGAAATTACTTGTGATGAAGATAGGAACTCACTACAAAGAGATCTAAACAAAATATATGAATGGGCGGAGATAAATAGGATGGTATTTAACTCCGATAAATTTGAATCAATAAATTATGGAAACAGAGAAGGAATGGTGTATGCATACAAGGGACCTAATAATGAGACAATCACAAACAAGGAAGCAATTAAAGACCTTGGTGTAATTTTAAATAGGAATATGTTATGCAACGACCAAATAGCAACACTGTTGGCTAAATGTAAAGCAAAAATGGGAATGTTATTCAGACACTTTAAAACAAGAAAAGCTGAACACATGATTATGCTTTACAAAACTTATGTGCGTAGTACACTCGAGTACTGCAATGTGATATGGTACCCACACTACCAAAAGGATATTGCGCAAATAGAGAGTGTACAAAGGTCCTATACTGCTAGAATAGAAGAAGTTAAGGACCTTGATTACTGGGAAAGACTGCAATTTTTAAAACTATACAGTCTAGAAAGGAGAAGAGAACGCTACATGATAATACAAGCATGGAAGCAAATAGAAGGAATTGCTGAAAACATCATGGAGCTTAAAGTATCAGAAAGAGCAAGCAGAGGTAGATTAATAGTGCCAAAAAGCATTCCAGGTAAACTGAGAAAGGCGCACAGGACATTAATCCACAACGCACCAGCATCGATAATGCAGCGACTATTTAATGTGCTGCCAGCTCATCTAAGAAACATATCAGGAGTGAGCGTAGATGCGTTTAAAAATAAGCTCGATAAATACCTAAGATGCATCCCCTACCATCCAAGACTGGAAGATGCAAAATACACTGGAAGATGTATTAGCAACTCTCTGGTGGATATACGAGGTGCCTCACACTGAGGGACCTGGGGGAACCCAAACAAAAAATAAGGCAATAAGGTAAGGCTCTCTCTCTCTCTCTTCATTAGCATACCTTCCCTGCCCTTTTCTTCAGTAATTACAGATTATTCTCTATCTCTCTTTTGTTCTTTCTCTTCACCCCTGTTCTATTTTTCTTTTTTGTTCTAAAATTAAACAAAATAAGGCCGGAAAATAGAGAGTTTCAGATCTAGCATTTATTAATATGCTTTATTAAAATCCATATCAATACTGTCGAAGTTGAATTGTAACTATTGTATGATTTTCTTAAATTCATCTCAATGTTGTCCAATAATAATGATTTTAATAATTCTAATAATAATAAATTTAACAATTTTAATAATAATAATAATAATTTCAATAGTTTTAATAATGACGCCAATTTTAATAGTTTTGATGATAATAATAATAATAATAATAATAATAATAATAATAGTTTAAGCAATTTTTATAATAACAATAATGTCAATAATAATCATTTTAGTAATTTTGTCCAACTTAAGCAGTTAGTACTGTATAATGTTTTCTAGTATTTATTATCTACAAATCTATGAATATCATTTTACAAATACGAAATATCTTGCATAGGATAAAAGGCAATTATCAAAATGTGTTTTCAAATTATTTACGAGTTTATGAGATAATCAATTAACAAGACAAAAGAATAGACGATAAATAAAATTGAAATTGAAATGTTAACAAAACACGAGTCCAAAAAGAGAGTTAAATAAATATTAGATTATTATAAAAATAATAAAACTAAATATGGATGAGTAGATATTGATATGTAAACACAATGTACAGTATATCTTATTTACGACCTTTTGCTTGACCTTGACCTTAACATGTATTAATTATCGTGGTTTTTAATACACTCAAATATGAACCAAGTTTGAAGTCTTTATGACAACGATGTCCAAACTTATGGCTGATTACCTGAATTGGACAAGTCCGGGGCCTTCGACCTGCAGTGGATTAGTAATGGCTGATGATGATTATAATATATATATATATATATATATATATATATATATATATATATATATATATATATACATATATATATATATATATATATATATATATATATATATATAAACGATACATGCGACAATATCTAGTTCACTGAAGAGCAAGGGATTCAGACATGTCAATTCATGTTTGTGGTTTGGCCAGTTTTCATCACCAAGCTAGCCAGTGCAGATTGGTGATGGTGGGAGATTTTCGTCACAGCTAACCAATCTGGTATGGATGACCATAACTAGTGCAGCTTTGCTGATCCTTGTTGTATAAGATATCCCCATTAGGAAAATTATTATTATTATTATATATATATATATATATATATATATATATATATATATATATATATATATATACATACATACATACATACATACACACACATATTCACGTGACTTTAAAAAAGAATAAAATATTTCTTTTAAGACAAAGTAAAACTTAACCGCATTATTCTCTATGTAGTTTCTTTGAATAATTAAGTTTCCCCAAATGTAGTTAGAGATAATTCGATTTGCCTTAGGTCGTAAAAGTCTGGGAATGTTTACTGAGGGCGACCTTGCAATATGACCTTTGTTTTACCTTTCTTTTATGTCGGGTTGACCTTTTTCTTCTTCAAAAGTTCTTGCTCAAAGGAAGTATGACATCCTTAAAAATTCATTATGTTTACGAAGACATCCTGCAACTAGAAAGATCCTATGCGAGATATTTTTATTTATAAATATTTATAAATATTTTTTATTTATTTATATAGTAGTTATTATTATCGTTATTACTATTCTTGTCATTATTATTAATATTGAAAGTCTGGATATCTAAATATTAAATTTTTACTAGTTTTATACAAACTTGCATGTATTCTATATATACAGTATATATATATATATATATATATATATATATATATATATATATATATATATATATATATATATATGATAAATTTTGCACATTTTTACGTGTTTTTCATATTCAAATAAGCCATATATATTTTTGATACATTAATGTCTGGATTCTCTTAACGACCTCGGGATCAGAGCCCCAGGCGAAATCACACAAAGACAAGAGCTTGGTTCCGACCGGGAATCGAACCCTGGTCGGCAAGCTTGTATAGACAGTGACTAAGCCACTTGGCCAAGTGGCTTAGTCACTGTCTATACAGGCCAAGTGGCTTAGTCACTGTCTATACAAGCTTGCCGACCAGGGTTCGATTCCCGGCCGGAGCCAAGCTCTTGTCTTTGTGTGATTTCGCCTGGGGCTCTGATCCCGAGGTCGTTAAGAGAATCCAGACATTAATGTATCAAAAATATATATGGCTTATTTGAATATATATGTATAAATATATAACATATATATATATATATATATATATATATATATATATGTCTGTATAAACACACACATATATATACAGATATGTATATATATATATATATATATATATATATATATATATATATATATATATATATATATATATGTATATATATATA
>NC_090754.1:94608573-94611073 GCF_036898095.1 Palaemon carinicauda | reverse complement strand
AGGTATCGTCAATTTAAAATTGGATGGGAATAAGGCATTGTCAATTTAAAATTGGATGGGAATAAGGCATTGTCAATTTAAAATTGGATGGGAATAAGGTATCGTCAACTTAAAATTGGATGGGAATAAGGTATCGTCAATTTAAAATTGGATGGGAATAAGGCATTGTCAATTTAAAATTGGAAGGGAATAAGGTATCGTCATTTTAAAATTGGATGGGAATAAGGCATTGTCAACTTAAAATTGGATGGGAATAAGGTATCGTCAATTTAAAATTGGATGGGAATAAGGTATCGTCAATTTAAAATTGGATGGGAATAAGGTATCGTCAATTTAAAATTGGATGGGAATAAGGCATTGTCAATTTAAAATTGGATGGGAATAAGGTATCGTCAACTTAAAATTGGATGGGAATAAGGTATCGTCAATTTAAAATTGGATGGGAATAAGGCATTGTCAATTTAAAATTGGATGGGAATAAGGTATCGTCAACTTAAAATTGGATGGGAATAAGGTATCGTCAATTTAAAATTGGATGGGAATAAGGTATCGTCAATTTAAAATTGGATGGGAATAAGGCATTGTCAATTTAAAATTGGATGGGAATAAGGTATCGTCAACTTAAAATTGGATGGGAATAAGGTATCGTCAATTTAAAATTGGATGGGAATAAGGCATTGTCAATTTAAAATTGGATGGGAATAAGGCATTGTCAACTTAAAATTGGATGGGAATAAGGTATCGTCAATTTAAAATTGGATGGGAATAAGGCATTGTCAATTTAAAATTGGATGGGAATAAGGTATCGTCAACTTAAAATTGGATGGGAATAAGGTATCGTCAATTTAAAATTGGATGGGAATAAGGTATCGTCAATTTAAAATTGGATGGGAATAAGGCATTGTCAATTTAAAATTGGATGGGAATAAGGTATCGTCAACTTAAAATTGGATGGGAATAAGGTATCGTCAATTTAAAATTGGATGGGAATAAGGCATTGTCAATTTAAAATTGGATGGGAATAAGGCATTGTCAACTTAAAATTGGATGGGAATAAGGTATCGTCAATTTAAAATTGGATGGGAATAAGGCATTGTCAATTTAAAATTGGATGGGAATAAGGTATCGTCAACTTAAAATTGGATGGGAATAAGGTATCGTCAATTTAAAATTGGATGGGAATAAGGTATCGTCAATTTAAAATTGGATGGGAATAAGGCATTGTCAATTTAAAATTGGATGGGAATAAGGTATCGTCAACTTAAAATTGGATGGGAATAAGGTATCGTCAATTTAAAATTGGATGGGAATAAGGCATTGTCAATTTAAAATTGGATGGGAATAAGGTATCGTCAACTTAAAATTGGATGGGAATAAGGTATCGTCAATTTAAAATTGGATGGGAATAAGGTATCGTCAATTTAAAATTGGATGGGAATAAGGTATCGTCAATTTAAAATTGGATGGGAATAAGGCATTGTCAACTTAAAATTGGATGGGAATAAGGTATCGTCAATTTAAAATTGGATGGGAATAAGGTATCGTCAATTTAAAATTGGATGGGAATAAGGTATCGTCAATTTAAAATTGGATGGGAATAAGGCATTGTCAATTTAAAATTGGATTTGAATAAGGTATCGTCAATTTAAAATTGGATGGGAATAAGGCATTGTCAATTTAAAATTGGATGGGAATAAGGTATTGTCAATTTAAAATTGGATGGGAATAAGGTATTGTCAATTTAAAATTGGATGGGAATAAGGTATTGTCAATTTAAAATTGGATGGGAATAAGGTATTGTCAATTTAAAATTGGATGGGAATAAGGTATTGTCAATTTAAAATTGGATGGGAATAAGGTATCGTCAAATCAAAATTGCATGGGAATAAGGTATTGTCAATTTAAAATTGGATGGGAATAAGGTATTGTCAATTTAAAATTGGATGGGAATAAGGTATCGTCAATTTAAAATTGGATGGGAATAAGGTATCGTCAATTTAAAATTGGATGGGAATAAGGTATCGTCAATTTAAAATTGGATGGGAATAAGGTATCGTCAATTTAAAATTGGATGGGAATAAGGTATCGTCAATTTAAAATTGGATGGGAATAAGGTATCGTCAATTTAAAATTGGATGGGAATAAGGTATTGTCAATTTAAAATTGGATGGGAATAAGGTATTGTCAATTTAAAATTGGATGGGAATAAGGTATTGTCAATTTAAAATTGGATGGGAATAAGGTATTGTCAATTTAAAATTGGATGGGAATAAGGTATCGTCAATTTAAAATTGGATGGGAATAAGGTATTGTCAATTTAAAATTGGATGGGAATAAGGTATTGTCAATTTAAAATTGGATGGGAATAAGGTATCGTCAATTTAAAATTGGATGGGAATAAGGTATCGTCAATTTAAAATTGGATGGGAATAAGGTATCGTCAATTTAAAATTGGATGGGAATAAGGTATTGTCAATTTAAAATTGGATGGGAATAAGGT
>NC_090754.1:94587157-94603073 GCF_036898095.1 Palaemon carinicauda | reverse complement strand
CAGCCGAATTTATTGGAGAGATTTTTTTCCCCAGCTTTCTGAGGCCAGACGCCAGAAGGGTAACTAGAGTCCCTCTTTTGTATATAAATTTTTGAAGCGAAAGGGAGCTTCGTCGTCCCATTTTCTTTTGTATTTTTGTTTCTACTATTTCGTAATCAATCTCTTTTCGTTCATCCACTTTCCCTTTGAGTCAATTCGAACTCTCCCTTGGATTTAAGATTTCCTGTCCTAATTCTCTTTTATACGGACTCTCGGTATTGACGGTATGTGTAGGCCTATATTAATAAGTAGAAATAGACGAAATAAAAATCTCCTCAGCAGGGGTGACATTCGTCCAAGGGATAACATGGGCGGGAAATGGGAAGGAGGTGGGGGGGGGGCAGTTATCCAATATCAAGTAGAGGTGACTTTCACCCAGACGAAAGTAGAACATATAAAGTTGAAATGTTTGAGAAAAGTTATTGAAAAGAAGGGAAATGCAAGGTAAGGTAAGATGACTTTGGGTAAAATGTTACATAGCAGCTTTTTTAGGGAGAGAGAGAGAGAGAGAGAGAGAGAGAGAGAGAGAGAGAGAGAGAGTATATATAGAAGACAACCAGAAGATTTTTGCCATTATGTAAAAGTTCTTCATAACACCCCAGTATAAAAGAAAAAAAAAGATATGGGTATGTTTTCAAAGAGAGCTATTTTAATTAATTTAGATAATTGTTTTTGCAAGAAATAAATAGGAAGTGAAAAAATAATTTTTATGAATAAATCGATATATATATATATATATATATATATATGTATGTATATATATACTGTATATCAATATGGAAGTGTTACCATGTATCTCTCTCTCTCTCTCTCTCTCTCTCTCTCTCTCGCTCTCTCGCTCTCTCTCTCTCTCTCTCTCTCTCTCTCTCTGGCCAGAACCATCCTGACTCTTTCCCCTAAAAATTATTGTCTGTTTTCTATTATGGAATTCAGTTTCCAACAGATTTCATATTTCAATTCATAAAATAATTGATGAAATGGATGTAATTTCCATTTATTGATAAAAGAAACAAATCAAATCTTCAAAGTTTATATCAAGAAGATACATGAACAGTCTGATTAGTAATATTCCTACCCAATTATACAGTTTTGAATTAAAGAAAAATATCAGAATAAGACATAATATGTGTTCCTATATCCATGTCGTGTCTTAGTTAAATTGAGGTAGGAATTAGAGGCAGTTGTAATATCTTAATTGTATATATAGATACCGTAAACTTGCATATCTTAATTCAATAAACACGTAGATGATAGCCACTTGCATATCTTAATTCAATAAACACGCAGATGATAGCCACTTGCATATCTTAATTCAATAAACTTTGGGATGGACCGGCTTCCTTATATTTATTCAATAAATTTGGGGAAGATATTGATTGCATATCTTAATTAAAACAAGTCAGGAATGATAGCCACTTTCATATCTTAATTCAATAAATTGCATATCATAATTCGGTGAATTTAGGAATTATAGCCACTTACATATCTTAATTCAACAAATACACAAATGATAGGCACTTGCATATCTTAGTTCAACAAATTAAAAAATAATAGCTGCTTCTTTATCTAAATTCAATAAATTCACGAATGATAGCCGCTCGCATATCTTAATTCAATAAATTCACGAATGATGGCCACTTGCATATCTAAATTCAACGAACCAAAGAATTAAAGTTACTAAAAAAGCTTGTGTTTATAAAGAAAATATTAAAATGTCACCTTGGAAGCTCCAACCGTTTTCCCCCCACAGACCACGACAAGGAAACATTTCTATTTCTGGGGGAGACATAGTCTGTGATCTCGTGAGTAATCTGGTTAAGTAAAGACGGGAAACTCTCACAATCATTTTGATGGCCGAGATCAAAGGAAAGGCTCCGACTTCCCTCTCCTAATTGCGGAAAGGAAATGGCTGAAGGGATTCTTCAATACATGCCAGGTGTTTGTTTAGGGATATGTGTTTGTATGTCTGTTGATGTGTTTGTTCAGTATTTTCACTTTTGCGCCTTACGAATCTGGAGGTAGGTTTAAAGAGATTCTCTTTCTCTCTCTCTCTCTCTCTCTCTCTCTCTCTCTCTCTCTGTATGTTTGTGTTTTCACTTGACACCTTACGATTCTGGATGCAGTTTTATAGAGATTCTCTCTCTCTCTCTCTCTCTCTCTCTCTCTCTCTCTCTCTCTCATAAATCCTCAAGCCTAAAATGACTTATAATTCCTCATAAATGAAATGAAATTTATTTTTATTCATGGAAGAGAAATAATCACAGAACATCATTGCCCAAAACAGGTACGAAAAAAATGAGAATAATTCTGACATTGTCGCAAAAAGTCACTGGAATATAATCAAGATAAATGAAGACATAAACTTCCAAATGATAGAATTGAAAAGGCCGCACGTGAATATTAATACATTTTGCTTTTGTTAACCGTGAAGGGAAAATGTATGCTTTAGAAAAAAAAAAAGATTTATGAATACTACATAACAATGCGAGCAAATCCGTATAGATCATATTCCAGTCGCAAAATAAAAGAAAACAAGAGAAAAACAAAAGATATTAGCATTCTTTTTGTGTTTTTGCAATGCCTAGGTCATAGCAATTGCAAATCAAGGCATAGAATCAGACATACAGTACTTCTCTCTTTTTGCAAAGGACACACACACACACACAAACACACGCTCGTCCATCAACGCATAGAACCAGACATACAGTAGTTCTTTCTTTTTGTAAAGGACACACACACACTCACACACACACACTAACACACACAGGCTCGTCCTTCCATCAGTAACCCCATAATTCATGTTTTGCATTTCTTGTTTTTTATTGTCAAACTCCAACAACTGAATTCACACACATACACACACATACACACACACACACACACACACACACGCTCGTCCGTGCATCAGGAGGCCCATATTTCGTTTTATATTTTTTTTTTGTCAAACTCTCCATCAACAAATTTTTTTTGTTTTTGCAAAGCATTCATATGCAATTGCTTTATTCCTGTGCAATGAGAAACAGTTGCAGTTTCGATCCGATGCTTTGTGGAATGACAATGGAATTTGCATCCAGAAATTGAATCTTGTCGCGTTCTTTTCATTTTTCATTTTTTCATTTTGGATGTTAATTCGTCCAATTTAATTTCCGTTTTTTTTTTTTTAAACATCAAAACATTGTCTGGTAACATTGGCCTAAATGGTATGATATATGTTTTTTTTTTTTTTTTTTTACTTTTTGTGTTAAAAATTAAAGTCGTCTGTAGTGTTTAGAAACATATAATAATTTTTTTTCTTCAATTAAAAATTAATGGAAAAACGTGTTTCCTTTGTTGTTAAATCGTCCAATTGATTTTTTTTTAATATAAAAAACTGTTTGGTAACATTGGCCTAAATTCTGCATATATATATATATATTATATATTTATATATATATATATATATATATATATATATATATAATATATATATATATATATATATATATATATACTTTATGTGTTCGTAAAATATTCAAACGTCTGTAATACTTAGATAAATATGAATGGTTATTTTTATTGTAAAATGAAAATAATACTTATATCCTTGAATGCTTTGACGGAGGAATAATTCCCAAAGTATAGTTATTGACTATTAACTGGCTAGTACAGTGGTAACGAATTCGCCTTGCATTTGCATATCATTAGATCGATCCCAGCCTGGGACCGGGAGTTTAAGCTGTTTACTGGGGAGGCCACTGCTGTGGCTGGGCTCCACAAGGGGGGGGGGGGGTGTTGTGCTTGCCCAGCTAACGTTCTGGTGAGCATTTATTCAAATGACACTGGAACTGAAACCAGACACCTTTATTATTATTATTATTATTATTATTATTATTATTATTATTATTATTATTATTATTATTATTATATTTACAAAACAAAGCCCGCTAAAGAGCCTGCAATGCACCTGTAATAAAATCAATATTCATTATTATTATTATTATTATTATTATTATTATTATTATTATTATCATTATTATTATTATTATTACTATTATTATCACTGGCCAAGCAACACCCGTAGTTGGAAAAGCAAGATGCTATAAGCCCACAGGTTCCAACATGAAAAATTAACCCAGTGATGAAAGGAAACAAGGAAATGGATAAACGATATAAGAGGTAATGAAAAAATACAATAAAATATATTAAAAAACATTTAACAACTTTAAAACAGATAATTCATATATAAATTTGTATCTAGGAAGGAATGGAGGCACATAGCAATGGTTTGATGATATATATTTTCAATCTTGATTAATTAGCATATTCGTTTTTTTATATTGTTTAACTCAGAGTTAAATTCATTTTTTTGGATACACTTTTTTTTTATTTTCTTATTTCAACCACGTGCGGTAAACAGAATTCATATTTCGTTTTGCTGTTTTATTCAGAGAGAGAGAGAGTCAACAGTGTATCTTTTCGAAAGCTTTAGAGAGAGAGAGAGAGAGAGAGAGAGAGAGAGAGAGAGAGGAGTCAACAATGTAACTTTTTCGGAACTTGAGAGAGAGAGAGAGAGAGAGAGAGAGAGAGAGAGAGAGACAGGAGTCAACAATGTAACTTTTTCGGAACTTGAGAGAGAGAGAGAGAGAGAGAGAGAGAGAGAGAGGGAGGGAGATTCTCTCGTTCAATAAACCTAATGAGGCTTACACGTGGAAGTTTAGTAATCAGTTGGCTATAAACATCCTGTAGTAGTTTCTCTTCAGCAAAATGTTATGTGAATTTAAAGGTTTTCTCTTCAAAATGTCCCGAGAGAGAGACAAAATTTCCTGGCTAAAAATATTTATTTGTGAATATAAAGATCTTTTTTTGAGGGAATAAGAAAATATTTTATATTGTTAAGATAAAAATATTTTTTGCCTTTTTAGAATTGGCTTCAAATAAGGTATAAATGTAGTTTTTTAACTGCTCTTTTTGGGGGATGAGGTTGCAAGGCTATCCCATTTTTTTAACCTTAGTTTATTGCCTTTATGGTGACCTAAGCAACTGACAGTTTAAAGGTTTAAAGGCCGCTTATGAATGGCAGAGGCAAGGGATAGTGACATTGCCCTATCAAACAGGACAATGCCGTAGAGACTAGCCATGTATACATATGATCAGCGCCCAAACCCCTCTTGGCACAAGGAGGATCAGGCAATGGCTGCTGATGGCTCAGCAGATAGACCTATAGACTCCCCCAACGCCCCCATCCTTACCTCACAAGGAATGTGAGGTTGCAGCGACTAAAGGAACTAACGAGTTTGAGCGCGATCGAACCCCAGTCTAGCAATTGCCAGTTAGGGACGTTAACACATAGGCCACCACAATCCTAGAGCCGGGTACTAGAACCGGACTGACCTCTGGACCTAGCACTTATGTGGTGAGATTGCAGCGACCAAAGGAACTAATGCATTTGAGCGGTACTCGAACTCCACCCTGGCAATCACCAGTCAGGGACGTTAACACATAGGCCACCACAACCCTGGACCTGACAATTGTGTGCCCTTTTGTATTCTACACAAACACAAACTTATCTTCTTTATGTGTGAAAGAAATGTTGCAGTGAAAATCGTACGTCACCTGGGGGGTGAGGCAGGAGAAGTGGTAGGCGACTAGGTCAACCCCCCCCCCCCCCCCCCCCCCGGGCGCGAAGGTTTTTCATTCACTAATTGCCTCTCGCTTCAATTTCGGCTCGCCCTAAGGGTGATGCTAAATTTCTTAGTGTTGTTTTCACTCTTCATTTGTCTTCATTCTTTTGCGTTTCATGTTTTTGGGTCTATTTTATTTGTTGGATATTTTTATTTGCTTGTTTCTTTGATAGAGGTAAAGTGATTAATTTTTTAATTGATCATATGATTTACGAATCAGTATTATCATTGTATTTGGTAGAACGTTTCTCTCTCTCTCTCTCTCTCTCTCTCTCTCTCTCTCTCTCTCTCTCTCTCTCTCTCTCTCTCTTTACCGATAAGGCGGTTCACTGTAGGCATTTATTTGTAATAGTCCTGAGGGGCCTCAGAGACCCGAACGCCGGGCAATATAGCCAAAATCTCTCTCTCTCTCTCTCTCTCTCTCTCTCTCTCTCTCTCTCTCTCTCTCTCTCTCTCAGTATCTGTAAGACTATTCCATATCATAAAGTATTTCGTTATAAAATCTTCCAATTTTCTAAGTTATTTCAGTTAACATATCTAGACAAAATCTAAATGTTACAATAACCTCCCTCTTGTAACTTGCTATTTTTTTCAAATATTTAGTCCTTAAAATGTTATAACTAAGGAACATTTTTTCCCTAAACCCTTTATAGGCAAGTAAATATTTTTCATAACTGCAATTGTGTTTGTAGATACCATTTGTTGTAGGTCTCTCTACGAGAAACATTGTTTTTTGCCGCAATATCACGACATAAGATGGTTGGGTTACGGTTATATTGTAATTATAAGTAAGAGTAAACAAAGTTTGATTTCTAATATCTAATGAATTAGTATAAGATACTCCAAGTTTTAGAATAAATCTATTTTAAGAACTAGCAGAGATTGATAACGGAAAGACCATGAATTGAAAGACAAAACAAAGGAGAAATGTGTTTCCAATTGAAGTAAATTTTAAGAAAACAGGATCTTTTATCAACTCTTTACCAGGGGGGGGAGTATCAATCTAGAACGCAAGTATCTTTTGTTTAAATGAAGGTACTTTTCTCTACAGAAAGGGAGGATCCATTTAGGCTCGGTTTTATAATAATTTGGTGTTTTGAGATTAGAACAGGAAGTGAAAAAAGACCGAATAAAGATTAATTATTTTCCTGAAATAAAACGTCACAAAAGAGACAGATTTTCTTAGATGACTCATCCGAAATTCCCCCCATAAGAAAATGAAATTTCTCAAAAAAAAGGTAAAATAAAATCTGAAAAAATGATGAAACCCCCAAAAAGAGGGAAAACAAAATCCGAAAAAGGATGAAATCCCTTAAAAGGGGGAAAATAAAATCTGAAAAAAATGATGAAATCCCCTAAAAGGGAGAAAATAAAATCTGAAAAAATTATGAAATACCCTGAAAGGGGGAAATAAAATCTGAAAAAATAATGAAACTCCAAATAAAAAAAGGTAAGAAAAATCTGAAAAATAATGAAATCCCAAAATAATGGTAAAATAAAATCTGAGAAAATAAGGAAATCCCACGAAAAAAAAAAGGTAAAATAAAATCTGATAAAAAAGTATCTGAAATTGATTAGATATTCCCCAGCCATAGAAAAGTTTCAAAGGAAAGAAAAGTCAATAAGACGTGCCTCTTGCGGTGATGGACAGGGTATTGGCAGGGAAATAGGATTCGGGAAATCCTACGACAGTACGGGCCAAGGATTCGAGGTCTAGCTTTCTGCTCCTATTGTGAAGACCTCGTTCAAGTGACGTAGATTTATCCCGTCTTTGGGGAAATCGTTTTTAGAAGGAGTAACAAATAGTAATCAACTCTTGAAGAGAATAGTTATGAATGAAAAAAATCGAGATATATATATATATATATATATATATATATATATATATATATATATATATATATATATATATATATATATATATATATATATATATATATATATATATATATATATATATATAAAATAGTGGTATTTCAACTTCTGCATCGATGAATCTGTGGATATTTGATGTGGAGTGTTATTATATATGTATATGAATATGTATATATATATATATATATATATATATATATATATATATATATATATATATATATATATATATATATATATATATACATATTGTAATATAAATAAATAATTCTGTTTTGAATAGTTCGGGAAAGCGATTGACTAGACAATTGTTCAAATTCCAGTTAACTACTTGTTCCCCATTTGTTGGCAGGAACGAAGGTTTCGGAGGTCACGTCACAGCAACGAGAAATATAGTCGGCAGTGAGAAGGTGTCTGTCTTCAAGGAAGGTCACTGATACTTTTGGAAGATGCGGTGTTGGATCCGGTGTTTCGCCGTTGAGTTTGGAGCAATCAATTCCGTTCCCATGTGATGGTTGTGGCTGTTTGAGAAGCAGCGTGGGCCCTCTCGAGTTACGTTGGTGTGGCCTGTTTAAATGTGGGAATTTTAGGAGTGTGGCTTCATTCCTGGATTGTAATTTCCAGGTGTATCTTCGTATCGGTGGCTGAAGAACCTCTCACTCAAGGAATTGTTTTCGAATACTCTCTATTCGCTCGGAGACCTCTAGAACTGCTGGTTTGAATGTCAGCTAAGTTTTGTTTTTTATTATATTTATTAATTATTTTTCCATGAATATTACCTGAGCTCTTAGATACCGGTCGTATCTGCAAGTGTTTGTTATTTAAGCATAATAAAAATGCTTTGAAGTGTTGTTTTGTGTGTAATTCTCCTCCTCATAATTAAACCTGTTTTTAAATATGTGTTGTGGTTGTTCATGATGTGGACATCGTAACATATTTGGGGACCATGTCCGGGATCAATGAATTTCAATTTAAGCAAAACAGGTTTAAATGAGGAGTTTATTTAATTGTTGGTGGTTTGAGTGAAGTTATTTAGTTGTTTTATAGCCATTGTAACCAATCATGTCTGAGTTTGAAACGGAGTATTTAGAAAGTGACTTTGACGTAAAGGAATTTCTGTCGTCCTTACCGGGGGTTGCAGCTTTTCAAAGTCTGTGTAAACGGGAACTTTTGTTAATTGCTAATTATCTAGACATAGGTTTTACTATGGATATAAAAAAAGGATGATTTGCTAAAGGGTTTGAAATTTCGTAGGCTTTTTAAAACAGGAGATCAGACTTACGTAGATTTTGCTCGTATAAAAGCTAAATTGCTTGACGATTGGTTGAGATCTAAAGGAATCTGTGATTTTAAAGGGTTTAAACAACTAATATTGTTAGAAGAGTTTAAGAATTGTTTATCTAAGGATTTGAAGGTACACTTAGAGGAGCTTCAGGTTGAGAGCTTAGAGAAAGCTGCCATTGTGGCTGACGAGTACTCACTGACACACAAAATTTTTGAAGGGAAAAATTTGGTTAGGGGTAGAAGCAGCAAAGAGGGTTTTCAGGAATTGAAAAGTGGTAAGAGTAAAACTGAAAACGCAAGTAATTTGGATAAAAGTGTTGTAGCTCCAGTATTGAAAGGTAGTAGTTTGCCTAATGGGCATAGGATGCCAATTAAGTGTTTTAACTGTGGTAAACTGGGCCATAGAAAGGCCGACTGTTGGTCCTTAAGGGACGGTAATAGATAGCACAAACCAGTTGCTTTGGTAAGCAGAGTAAGTGCTGATAGAGAGATTAGTGCATTAAGTGAGGGTGAGAAAAGCCCTGGGCTCTCTGATTTGGAGAGATATAAGTCATTTGTGTCTTATGGTAGTGTAGCTACAGAAAGTGGTAAGGGCAGAAAAGGATTAGTTATCCTTAGAGATACAGGGGCCCTACAGTCATTGATTTTGAAAAGGGCATTGCCTGAAGGTTTCGACTATAAGGGTAAGGAAAAGGTATTGATTAAGAGTTTTCCAAAAGAGATAATCTCTTTTCCGTATGAGACGGTGGTTCTGGAGTCTGATTATGCATCGGGTCCGGTTAGGGTTGCCGTTGTGGAAGAAATTCCTGTGGAAGGAGTTGATTTGATATTAGCCAATGATATTGGTGGTAATAGGGTTTTAATTTTAAGTAACCCACGGTTACTTAGTTATCCTCAGTTTTGTGCAAGCACAGAGAGCTTGGAAGGAGAATTTCCTGGTATTTTTCCCATGTGTGCTATCACACGATCAAGGCGGAAATTGGAAGCTAGTAGGGATTCTAAGATTGACTTCTCGAAGTGTTTTCTGGGAAAATTTGGTGATTGTTCTGAACAAGGTAAGGTTTTAGCTGTATCTAGAGAGAAATTCATAAAGGATCAGGAAAATGACCTAGAGCTAGCCGAGATAGCTATAAAGGCTTTTTCAGATAAGGAAATTGAGAACATTCCAGTCGGGTATTATGTCGAAAATGGATTATTGGTGAGAAAATTTAGAGCCTCTAAGGTTGCTGCCGATGAAGAATGGGAAGTGAATTATCAAATAGTCGTTCCTCCAAATTACAGACCCTCTATTTTACATTTAGCACATCAGAATCCATTTAGTAGCCATTTCGGAGTCTATAAAACTTTTTGCAAATTAACTAAGCACTTTTACTGGCCTGGGATTCATTCTGATGTTAAAGAATTTTATAAGACATGTCATGTGTGTCAAATGATCGGAAAACCGAACCAAAAGTTGACTAAAGCTCCCCTTGAACCCATACCAGCCATGGAAGAACCATTCCATAGGGTAATAGTGGACATTGTTGGCCCATTGTCAAATTCAAAAGGTGGAAATCAGTATATACTTACAATCATGGAAAGATCCACTAGGTATCCTGAGGCCATTCCGTTGCGGAATGTCTACTCCAAGAATATTGCAAATGGGATGTTACAATTTTTCACTCGGTTTGGATTGCCTAAAGAGGTTCAGTCGGACCAGGGTTCAAATTTCTTGAGAAATATATTTAGACAGGCAATGCAGGAACTAGGTATCAGGCAGGTAACTTCATCAGCGTACCATCCTCAGAGCCAAGGAGCTGTAGAAAGGTACCATCAAACCTTAAAAACTATGTTGAAAAAATTTTGTTTGGAGAACAAAAGCGATTGGGATAAAGGTCTGCCCTTCCTTCTGTTTGCGTCCAGAGAAATCCCCAATGAGTCGTTAGGGTTTTCCCCTTTCGAGTTAGTATTTTGTCATCAGGTTAGAGGACCTTTAAAATTGATTAAAGATCAGTGGATTAATAATGTTGAAGATTCTAATTTCTTGGACTATGTTTCAGATTCTAGGGAAAGAATCAGGAAAACCTGGGACATAGCAAGAGATAACTTAATGAAAGCTCAGCAAAAAATGAAAAAATACTATGATTTGGGAGCCAAAAAGGTTGACTACAAACTAGGAGATGAGGTATTGGTATTCCTCCCAGTAGCAGGCAAGCCATTACATGCTAAGTTTTCTGGGCCTTACATAATAGAAAAGAAGGTAGGGAATACGGATTATGTTGTTCTTACTCCAGATAGGAGAAGGAAAAAGAGGTATACCAGTACCACCTCTTCATTAACCGTGTATACAGACCATAACCCATTAAAATATTTGAATCGTTTCAAGAACAATAATCAGAGATTAACAAGATGGAGTCTATTTTTACAACCCTACGATTTGAACATCCTACATATCAAAGGAAAGGAGAACGTCATTCCGGATGCAATATCAAGAGTGTGACTTGATATATTTTTGACCTGACTGTGTTGGATGCAAAATATATATTACATATATATTATTTCCTTTTTACGGGGGAGGTGTAATATAATTAAATAATTCTGTTTTGAATAGTTCGGAAAAGAGATTTACTAGACAATTGTTCAAATTCCAGTTAACTACTTGTTCCCCATTTGTTGGCAGGAACGAAGGTTTCGGAGGTCACGTCACAGCAACGAGAAATATAGTCGGCAGTGAGAAGGTGTCTGTCTTCAAGGAAGGTCACTGATACTTTTGGAAGATGCGGTGTTGGATCCGGTGTTTCGCCGTTGAGTTTGGAGCAGTCAATTCCGTTCCCATGTGATGGTTGTGGCTGTTTGAGAAGCAGCGTGGGCCCTCTCGAGTTACGTTGGTGTGGCCTGTTTAAATGTGGGAATTTCAAGAGTGTGGCTTCATTCCTGGATTGTAATTTCCACGTGTATCTTCGTATCGGTGGCTGAAGAAGAACCTCTCACTCAAGAAATTGTTTTCGAATACTCTGTATTCACTCGGAGACCTCTAGAACTGCTTGTTTGAATGTCAGCTAAGTTTTGTTTTTTATTATATTTATTAATTATTTTTCCATGAATATTACCTGAGCTCTTAGATACCGGCCGTATCTGCAAGTGTTTGTTATTTAAGCATAATAAAAATGCTTTGAAGTGTTGTTTTTAGTGTAATTCTCCTCCTCATAATTAAACCTGTTTTTAAATATGTGTTGTGGTTGTTCATGATGTGGACATCGTAACATATATATATTGAACAATAATGGTGCAAGAACCGACCCCTGAAGTAGGCTAGGTGAGATGGCTCGGTAATGGACTCAATGTAAAGGCCCGCCATACATCCAGCGAATAACGCATACGATATCGGTACTGGTGTTTTATGGTGTCACCACGATGCCAAAATTGGCGAAGTCTTGCGATAATGAGATCTTTGAGTGGGTTGAACATGATCCCTGCATGTATGGTGGCCTTAACATAGGGAAAATTGTGATAGCCTGTTGGAAAACGTCCCTGCTTGGTGATCTGCTCAATAAGGGTTCTAGGTCACTCAAGCTTGTTAGTTTCTTCAAGTGTCTGCAACCCTACCATCCTTTTGAGCTAAAGAAGAGGGGTGTCGGGGAGCCTACAGGTCTAACTGCTGAGTCATCAGTACCCATTGCCTGGCCCTCCTGGTCCTAGCTTTGGTGGAGAGGGGGGTTATTGGGAGCTAATCTATATATATATATATGTATATATATGTATATATATATGTATATATATATGTATATATATATGTATATATGTATATATATATGTATATATATGTATATATATATATATATATATATATATATATATATATATATATATATATATATATATATATATATATATATATATATATGTATATATATGTATATATATGTATATATATATGTATATATGTATATATATATATATATATATATATATATATACATATATATACATATATATATATATATATATATATATATATATATATATATATATATATATATATATATATATATATATATTGTCAGTCTCTTGGACTTTGTCATGCTAGGTCATTGTCAGTGTCCTTTGCCTTTGCCATTCATGATCAGCCTTTAAACTTTTAAACTTTATAGGCAGGAAATACTGAATAAGACTTGACCCCCAACACCCTTTCCTGCTTTATTTCATATGGGTATTTATAGGGTACAGTAAGTCATCATCATCATCTCCTACTACACCTATTGATGCAAAGGGCCTCGGTTAGATTTCACCAGTCGTCTCTATCTTGAGCTTTTAAATCAATACTTCTCCATTCATCATCTCATAATTAGCGCTTCATAGTCCTCAGCCATGTAAGTCTGGATCAGTAAATACCAAAAGGAATTGGGACTTTGTTCACAATGAGCTAAGACTTACGAATAACTTAAGGGGACCTGAGACTTTGTTCAAAGTTGAATATTTAGTTTAGTGCAAGTAAATTAGTTCAAGAAGACTGGGAAATTCGGTTCAAATGGGTATTCTATTATTAATTAGTTAAAGAAAAAGATTGTTTATTTACCGAAGAAAGACATTTTATCATGTGAAAAGGTAGACTGATGAGATTAGTGAGAAATTTCCGAGGCTGGATCCGAGATTCAAATTTTCAGATCGAAATCTAGTACGTTTTTATTTCCATTCTCTATTATTTTAATCTTTCAATCCCTTGAAGGTTTTAAAGGTTTAAAAGCCGCTCATGAATGGCAGAGGTCACAGACAGTAACATTGCCCTATCAAGTAGGACAAGGCCCTAGAGGCTGACCATATATACGTTCGATCAGCGCCCAAGCCCCCTCTCCACCAAGCTAGGGACCAGACAATGGCTGCTAATGACTCAGCAGATAGACCTATAGGCTCCCCCAAACTCCCCATCCTTAGCTCATAAGGATTATGAGGATGCAGCAACTAAAGAAAATATTGAGTTTGAGAGGGACTCGAACCCCAGTCTGGCGTTCAGCAGTCAGGGACGTTACCACATCGGCCACCACACCCCAAGTATATATTTTGAGTTGTATTTCAACTTTCAATAATAAATTAATGTGTAAATGATAGTTTTAACATGTCTTCTTTTTATTCTTAACTTGGACAATACCTCTTACAGTATGATTTTTTCTCCTTGAAAAAATCTATAGTAGAAGACATATTAATGTTTCCTTGGTTGGTGTATTTGAAAGTATAATCTACCGTATTTTATCGTCTCATTTCAACACCATCCATCCCTTTTTTCATTGCACGTCTTCTTGCAACCGAAGCGTTCGCTGCTTACAGAAACTAGAACATTGAAAAGATTTACAATCCATTTGTAAGTCAGTGGCTTTTTTTTTTTTGTGAAGAGGGGAATAATTAGAATGTAAAATCACTTCCTCCCTGATAATAAATGGCTTTGATGTTATTGTAATCCAGGAATCTATAGGGAAGATAGAAGAAATAAATGGTGGATCTATAAGACCTTGGAGAATCATTATTTGGAAATATACGTAAAGAAACAGGCTTACAATAACAAGTTTTAGTTTTTAAAGGTTTAAAGGTCGCTCATGAATGGCAGAGGCAAGGGACAGTGACATTGCCCTAGCAATCAGGAAAATGCCCTAGAGACTGAGCATATATTGTATGATCAGTGCCCAAGCCTACTCTCAACCCAAGCTAGGACAAGGGAGGGCCAGAAAGTGGCTGCTGATAACTCAGCAGATAGACCTCTAGGCTCCCCCAACCTTAGCTCACAAGGATGGTAAGGTTGTAGACACTAATGGCACTAACGAGTCTGGGCGGGACTTGAACCCCCGTCTGGCAAACACCAGACCGAGACGTTGCCACTCAGGATATTGGAATCATACCTTGCTCCGAAGAAGTGTATCTTGTAAGGAGAGATAGCGGAGATGGTGGGCGGGGCTAAACGCAGGAATTCCTCTCGAAGTAAGGGTGTGGTTGGGTGTACATCCTCAAAGCAAGGTGTACTGAGAATTCCTGTGTCCAACTGTACACTTTAGGGTTAACAGAAGGGTAGTTAAAGTGTCCGCTTAGCCCCCCAATACACCCACTTAATAGCCTTCTGCGTTTGTCGTTGGAGAGAGAGAGAGAGAGAGAGAGAGAGAGAGAGAGAGAGAGACTAAGTTCTAATCTAAGCAAAGTCGTTTTGAATTTCCAATCAGCGAGGATGTCTTCGAAGTTTGGCTATAAAGATACCCGCTGAATGTTTGCGTGTTGGGTTTGCCCTTAAATGTTTCATCGGTGAAACGTTTTTTAAGGTTTCCCAGGTGTTGAGTATATGTAACGTTGTATTTCAAAACGTTTTCCGGGTTTTTATACTTTTAGCATGTTTTTCTCTACGTTTCGTTTTTCTTTCATAAGAAATTATTGTTGTTTTTTTTCCACTTTTTATTTTTATGTTTTCCTTAAGCTTCGTTTTTTTTCCAGAGATTCCCCACGTTTTTTTTTTTTTTTACTTTTTAAACGAGCTTTTTTAGTATTAACTCGAAAATATTGAAATGTTTTCTCTTTATGTAGTATATACCACCCGTAAACCTTTGGGTGTTTAATTTACCACTTGTAAACCTTTTTGTGTTAAGTATACCACCTGTAAACCTTTGGGTGATTAGTATACCAACTGTAAACCTTTTGGGGTTTAGTATACCACCAGTAAACATTTGGTTGTTTAGTATACCACCAGTAAACCTTTTGGTGTTTAGTATACCACCTGTAAATCTATGGGTGTTTAGTATACCACATGTAAACCTTCTGGTGTTTAGTATACCACATATGAACCTTCGGGTGTTAAGTATACCACCTTTGAACCTTTGGGTGTTTAGTATACCACCAGTAAACCTTTTGGTGTTTAGTATACCGCCTTTAAACCTTTGGGTGTTTAGTGTACCACCAGTAAACCTTTTGATGTTTAGTGTGCCACCTTTAAACCTTTGGATGTTTAGTATACCACCTGTAAACCTATGGGTGTCTAGTATACCACCTTTAAACCTTTGGGAGTATATTATACCACCTTTAAACCTTTGGGAGTTTATTATACAACC
>NC_090754.1:94574657-94579657 GCF_036898095.1 Palaemon carinicauda | reverse complement strand
CTTCATCTGATTTCTCGTCATTTGCAACCATTATCTGTTTTCTGTTTTGCAGGAATTCTTTCACCCATTTTCCTATCTTTCCCACAGTATTATGCTTTCCTCATTTTTTTCTCTAATATATTATGGTCTACCTTGTCAAAGGCTTTTGCAAAATCAAGATAGATCACATCTGTGTCTTTTTCATTTATCATATTTTTGTATATGTTTTCATAGTGTGCTATCAGTTGGGTCTGTGTACTTTTTCCAGGTACGAAACCGTGTTGACCCATTGTTATGAACCGCCTTAATGGTTCAACAGGTTCTTTAAAAATACTAAAAGAATTGGGACTGGAATGAACCAATGGACTGCAACAACCAAAGGGGTGGGTAAAACAGAAAATACTCAAGTTCCTTAACCTAGTTTATTATACAACAATTATACAATAATTACAAGTATATACAATAATTACAATGAGTACAGGTATTGGGAAGCACAGAGACATAAATGATCGTTACCACAAATTCAGAATAAATTCCAAGTTTCAAATACAGTCAACTCAAAGTTAAAGTAAATGATAAACAATTAACAGAATTCAATAACAAAAACACCGTAAACAGCAGCAATGAAAAATTAATAAAAGAATCTTCTCATTATTACACTGGTTCCTCCAAAATACAAACATTCATAAACAATCCCTGATCCTCGAGGACGTCCATCGAACACTGGGGGAACTACCACGACAGTGTCGATACGACAGCCACTTTGCTGCCACCGAAGAATAACTCTTCCAAACCAATCTCGACCTCGAGGACTAGGTTGAGGACAAGTCACCACCAACTAGGAGATACTCCAAAGCTGGGTCTACTGCTCTTTCTCGACTGCATCATGAGAAACGGTACTTCTGGCTTCCCAAACCTGACTAAAGCTTGTCACTCACAACGTGCCAAAAGTAAACAAGACACCCGCCTTGATAAAGAAAAAGAGGGCAGTTAAAAATAGAAAAATTGAAACTAGGTTGTTTGACAGTCAAACAACCTAATACCTCCACACTCAAAAAAAAAATTCAGAAATGTTTTTTTTCCAGATCACTCTCTCACCCACCCCCCCAAAGATGTCACAGAACCATCAGCCAAAACAGACCCAATCCTGTCACGGTCGCCAATGTTATGAACCGCCTTAATGGTTCAACAGGTTCTTTAAAAATACTAAAAGAATTGGGACTGGAATGAACCAATGGACTGCAACAACCAAAGGGGTGGGTAAAACAGAAAATACTCAAGTTCCTTAACCTAGTTTATTATACAACAATTATACAATAATTACAAGTATATACAATAATTACAATGAGTACAGGTATTGGGAAGCACAGAGTCATAAATGATCGTTACCACAAATTCAGAATAAATTCCAAGTTTCAAATACAGTCAACTCAAAGTTAAAGTAAATGATAAACAATTAACAGAATTCAATAACAAAAACAACCGTAAACAGCAGCAATGAAAAATTAATAAAAGAATCTTCTCATTATTACACTGGTTCCTCCAAAATACAAACATTCATAAACAATCCCTGATCCTCGAGGACGTCCATCGAACACTGGGGGAACTACCACGACAGTGTCGATACGACAGCCACTTTGCTGCCACCGAAGAATAACTCTTCCAAACCATCTCGACCTCGAGGACTAGGTTGAGGACAAGTCACCACCAACTAGGAGATACTCCAAAGCTGGGTCTACTGCTCTTTCTCGACTGCATCATGAGAAACGGTACTTCTGGCTTCCCAAACCTGACTAAGCTTGTCACTCACAACGTGCCAAAAGTAAACAAGACACCCGCCTTGATAAAGAAAAAGAGGGCAGTTAAAAATAGAAAAATTGAAACTAGGTTGTTTGACAGTCAAACAACCTAATACCCATATTAAACAAATTATTTTTGACCAAATGGTTCATTATTTTCTTTTCTATTACCCTCTCATACACTTTCATAATATGTGATGTTAGACTAACAGGTCTATAAATTGCTTGCCTCTAGTCTTGATCCACTTTTGAAGATAGGGGTTATATAGGCTAATTTATGTTTAACATATATCTCGCTCATATCTACACTCTGTCTTAGCAGTATTGCAAGCGGCTTCGCGATAGTGTTTGAAGTTTTTTTTAACAAAATCGCTGGAACTCCATCTGGTCCGGCTGCCGATCCATTTTTAATTTCGTTTATAGCCGTGATAATATCTGCTTCATTGATATCTATATCCGTTAGATATTCAACATTTTCTTCTCTCATTTCTGTTTCATTATTCTCATTCGCAATTCTTGGCGTGAACTCACTCTTATATTTTTCTGCTAATATGTTGCATATTTCATTTTTTTTCATTCATTAGCCGTCCTTCAATTCTTAGAGGGCCTATTTCTAATCTCCCTTTATTCATCTTTTTTGCATAGGAAAAAAGTACTTTGGGTTTTTTTTTATATTTTCAAGTGTCCTTTCTTTTAAGTCTCTTTTTTCATTTTCTTTCGACTGTATAATCTTTTGTCTGCATTTTCTATCTTACATTTTATTTCCATCATTTTCCACACATTTTTTTCTTTTGCAATATTTTTCTTCTACTTTCTAATTTTCTGAAATGAGATCCTTCTGTCTCTTGGTATGCATGTCTTTTGTTTATTTTTTTTTTTTTCGTTACATATTTTTCAACAATTTTCTCCAATATTTTGTACAGTATGTCCGTATTTACCTGTATATTATCACTTACAAATACATTTTTCCATTCTTTATTCAGTTATTCATTTATTTCTGACCATTTTATATTCTTATTATTAAAAATTATATTTTCCATATCCTTCCCAAAGTTTTGTGCTTTTATTAATTCTGCGATCACTTGCTTTGGAATGGACTATCAATTCTATGACATTGTGGTCTGAAATTCCCGTGTTATACACTATTATTTCTTTAACATAATTCACCTCATTCACAAATACTAGATCTTGGACATTTTCCTTTTTTGTTGGAATGTGGTTTATTTGTTGCATATTATGTTCTACTAGCATATCTTGAAGCTTTTCAAATTGCCTCTTATCTTCTGCGCTACTATCACATACAACCACTTTCTTCTATCCGTTCTTAACAATCCACGAAAGGAAAGTTAAAATCTCCGGATAGGAGTATATTCCAGTCTTTATGGTTTCTACATATATCATCTATTTTTTCTATTATTATGTCAAACTCCTTAGTATTTGGGGGTCTGTAAATTACAATATTCCCTAGTTTTTCAAATTCAAATTCTACCACAATCAATTCACATTCTGTGTTGCTGTATTTTTCACAGACTTTTCCTTGATTTATGTCTCTTCCATATATTGCGGTTCCCCCTTGATTCCTATTTTTTTCTGTCTGATCTATAAGTTTGGAAACCTGTTATCTGGTCATCACTGCCAGTCTCTTGGAATACCATGTTTCACGTATATTTAATATATCTATTTTTTTCAATTTGGGTTAGTTCTTCTAAGAACTTTATTTTCCTTTTAGAGTTACTCGTGACTAAACCCTGTGCATTCATCACTATTATGGTTTTGTTTCATCCCTATTATTTAATATTGGTAATAATATGGATTCTCCCATGCTTCCTTCCTGTTCTGATATGATGTTCTTTTCTTTAGTTCCAGGAATTCTGCCATTAAAAAATCCAACTTTTCTATTATATTTGCTCTTTCGCCTTCATATTTATTTTTGTGCGTATACCTGCAATTATCCTCATATCTGCACAAACCCCCTGGCATTAAAGATGCATTCTTTGTAGTTGGGCTCTAAATGTGCATATTTGGGTTGCAAGGCCTCATATCTTGGGATCTTTGGTGCATAGCGCGGTATATACGAGGCCTGCTTTTTTGTTTCTTTTTTTGTTTCATTTTTGCTTTCATTTTTCTTTTCAGTTTGCTGAGTTTTTCTTATTTTCATTCATGATTGCAGGATGCATATATCGACATTTTTGTTGAAACTGCATCCTTTTCCTTCTTTTAGGTTTTTGCATATTTTTGGATGGAGATATCTGCATTCGTCTCCATATCCGTCTAAATACGCACATTTACCATATATTTCATAATTATGGCATATCTTTGGATGCTTGTAGTAGCATCTTTCGCCAAATCTGCAATTCCCTCTTTTCAGCAAATTGCAGACGATATCTTTCTTTTTTCTTTTTTTCTTGTTCTTGCTCTTCCCTACATGTATATAGGTCCGGGTAGAGTCTCTTGGGTCTATTATTTGTTCCCATCTGATAATTTATTTCTTCATAAAATAAGTTGTTGGATGGCATCATACGTTATATCAATGATTTCCTCTGCATCCTTACACATATCCTGTTCATTTTTCTCTTCTTCTTCTTCTTCTTCTTCTTCTTCTTCTTCTTCTTCTTCTTCTTCTTCTTCTTCTTCTTCTTTTTCTTTTTTTTTCTTCTTCTTCTGCTTCTTCTTCTTCCTCTTTTTTATCTTCAACTATTTGCAGATATAGTCTCGACTTAATTATATTTTCTATCCAGACTAAGCATGTTGAGCAGAATACCTTTGTGTCTTTATTTTTTATTTTTTGGCTGTATTTCAGCACATGTAGGGTGTGTTGGAACATGGCAGGCATCACATTTCTAATCAGTTGTTGAGGATTATTAATGGAATAGCATATCTTACATGTATTACAACCATTTTGGCATTCTTTTTCCAAATGCATCAATCAGCATATTCACCATATTGACTTTTTATTGTTCATTGATGGAATGTGTTGATTGATGTAAACTTTCTTTATAAGTCTCTTTATCACTTGAATATTTTTTGAAATTTCTTCTATTATTTTGCTGATGTTTTCCGCAGATTTGCTCCAGTTTATTGGATCATATTGTTTCAATATGTCTGCGAATATTTTTCCGTCACACCTGGTTGGAGTTACTAGTGACCTCTATTATCAGACGGTCGAGCTCTTGTTTCGCCAACTCATGGAATTTACTTTTGCTGAGTGCAGCAATGTCTCTC
>NC_090754.1:94549657-94569657 GCF_036898095.1 Palaemon carinicauda | reverse complement strand
TTATTGAATACACAATTTTTGATCACAGGCAACAAAGACTTAATTGTGGGGTAAAAGGTTAGGATCATATACATATATATATATATATATATATATTTATGTATATGTATATATATATATATATATATATATGAACAGCTCCCTAGGCACCTATGACATGCCAATTGCGGGAGCGTATGGCCTTCCAATTGTGGTACTCTTATTAATTGTTATGTGAAAACAAATATTGGTTTTCGACTGAAAGAAAATAAGTGAATTGGGTAATTTTTTGTGTTTTGTTTTTTGTGGGAAATTTGCACACACACAAACACGCATATACTGTGTATATGTATATATATATATATATATATAAAGTATATATTTATAAATATACAAATATATATATATATATATATATGTATATATATATATATATATATATATATATATATATATATATACATATATATACATATATATATATATATATATATGTGTGTGTGTGTGTGTGTGTGTGTGTTTTATATAATGTGATTACTAAAAACAACAAACCTGTTTTTTTTAACATATTTTTCATGTAAAACATCACCATGAAAAAAAAAAACTTTCACAGAAAGTATATTTAAGAGCGAAATTTTTATTTTGGTAAAACATATTTAAATGCAAAAAATTATTAATTAAACAAGACACGAATGCACAGCAGCGCACGCAAACATTGAGTAATGATAATAATGATTAAAAAAACGTTTTTGACATAACTTCCAGCCACGTGTTAAAACGTTTTTTTCTGCTTGGGTACACAAATCTAGCTCAGACGGATTCAAAAAAGCTAGTCGAAAATTTGAGCAGCAGCGTGTCACTTGCTTTTATTCTTGCTGAGAGAGAGAGAGAGAGAGAGAGAGAGAGAGAGAGAGAGAGAGAGAAATTACTGTATACAGGAGATATTACATTTCTCGTGCAAAATAATTGACCGCAAGACTAAATCCCCCCAGTATACCTTTTGGAAAACAGACAAATGTTTTTGAATTCACGAATCCTGATCACAGGCAACAAATTCATAAAATAAAATGTTCGCAAGCAACTACAAGCGTTTCTCGATGGTTGTTGGGGACACGTGGGAGGGGGGGGAGGGGTTTGAAAGCAAGCAGAGAAAGCAAAGTCAATGCATATATTGTTATATTGTCCGGGCGAGGGACCAGAAGGAGACTGTATATAACTTTCAGGTTAAAAGAGGATTCCATGATAATAATGTGTGAATTTGTGCATGCGCTTCTCTCTCTCTCTCTCTCTCTCTCTCTCTCTCTCTCTCTCTCTCATGGTTGGTGTTATATTATTGAAAAAAACTAAAATTGATAACATTTTAGGTCCTCTTAATTTGAATATAGTTGATAATACACATATACAAGTACACCCACAGCACATATATATATATATATATATATATGTGTGTGTGTGTGTGTGTGTGTGTGTGTGTGTTTGATTGCCTGTGCGCGGGCACACTTATAAATTCGAGCGTACAGACTTGCAAAATAATAGCTATACCATACCTTATTTCTCTGCCTTCAAAATTTTCCAGACTTGAGGCTTTAAACTTAACCTTTTTATAACGTTATTGAGAAATGCGAATTTTAACGTGGAAGGATTAAAAGGCCATTTTCACGCCCTAACCATTTCAAGCCCACCCTCCCCCCCACTTCTCCCCCCCCCAAAAAAAAAATTATACATTAAGATTCCTTTGAGATTCACAAGACGATTTGAAAACTTTCCATTTTCTGCAGACGCATGGAAAGGACATTTTTAGTGGGGGGGGGGGGGGTTGTTGAGAGGGGGTCCCAGTACAAACTAGGCTTTTAACGCTCTATGTAATACTAATGTGTAGCAAAGGTGGGTCCACTGTATTTCATATCTGAGTTTGGCTGAGGGCCATTTCTGCCCCCGTCTATGAATGTTTCAGTTGCGGTAAAGTTAGCGAGGGAACTTCGTTCAATTTTTAGCTCCGCCAACGAAGTTGGAAGGAGGTTATGTTTTACCCACCGTTTGTGTGCTTGTTTGTGGACAGGTTCCTGGCCACCATTTTAATCGTAGAGTGATGAATATCACAGGGATTCACTGTTATGTAAAAAGCTAGAAATACCAAAATTTTGGAAGGTCGAGGTCAAAGGTCAAAGTCACAGTCAAGAAAAATGTCCAATTCACGTAATCAGCCATAAGTTTGGGCATCGTTGTCACAGTGTTCAAACTTGGTTCATATTTGAGTGTAAGAAAATTGACGCCAATTAATACATGTTAAGGTCAAAGGGCAAGATCTGAGATCCTTTTCATTATTTTTCATGAATAAAATCGTCCTGGTAAAATGATTACTAAAAACAGCAAACCTTTTATTTTGACAAAACATCTTTAATATAAGAGAAAATATATTCAGAAGCGAAATTTTTAATTTTGGCAAAACATCTTTAAGCGCAAAATTGTCAATTAAACCAAACACAAATGCACAACAGCGCATGCGAACATTGAATAATAATAATAATTAAAAAAACATTTTGGACATAACCTCCAGACATGTGCTAAAACTTTTTTTCTGCTTGGGTACACAAATCTAGCTCAGATGGATTCAAAAAAGCTAGTCGAAAATTGGAGCAGCAGCGTGTCACTTTCTGTTATTCCTGCTGGAGAGAGAGAGAGAGAGAGAGAGAGAGAGAGAGAGAGAGAGAGAGAGAAAGGGGGGGGTAGTTAGTGTATCAATTGTTTGTGGTGAGAAAGACTTGGTTTAAATGAGATTGTTTGTTTATGTTTTTAGTTAGGTTACGACAGTGGTGAATGTCTTGGGTGAATGCTTATTTTGATTTGACTGCAGCTTAAGGCACTTGCGTGTGTGAATGCTGGATTACATTTATTATTCTTTATTACCAGCGTGGAAGTGATTATTTTTTTAAAAAGTAAGTACAGTTTTGTTTATCTTTGCTTATCGTGATTGTGAATGATAGGAACAATTTATTATTTATCTTTGATTATAGTGCGATAGTTTAGTTAGCTAGGCGTGTTCGTAAGTGTTTTTCTTTTTTATTTTGGCAGGCTGTGATTCCTCCTTTGGAGAGATTCAAGTCTTTTGAAAGTGGATTATTGTTGCTGACCAGGCCTGTAATAAAGGATTGCATTTAGACTTCGCTATGCGATTGCTCAACTGTTGATGACCTGGCCTGTATTACGATTTTGTTTAGACTGCTCATTTGATTGACCAACTGTTGACGACCTGGCCTGCTTATTACAATTAAGATCTCGTATGATGATGATGATGATGATGACCCTGAGGAGTTAAGGCCGTTATGGAAATTTAAGACAGTCTTCTGGTTTCATATAGTGGTGTTGTGCCATAAAAGACAGTTGGCTTGTGTGTGGCGACAGTGTTGGTGTCTATAAAATATATATGAACACAGATATTTATTTGGGTGTTGGTGTGCGGTTGATTTAAGTTTTGTTAGGGGTTTTGTTGATTATTTGAATGGTGGTTATTGTATATTTAGTGTGAAGTTTTTAATTAGTTGTAAGTGTGATTATTATTTTTATTGTGAATGGTTCGATTTATTTTTAACTTTTAAGAAATATAGTTTTAAGGATATGTTTTGTTTTCGTTTCCCTTCAGTCTAAGAGTCCAGTTTATGATAAAGTAAGGGGTTAAGTTTGTGCAGAGGAGACATTTGTCTGTATAGTGTAATTCAAGGGTGTGGGGGTTGTTATTGCAACATCCCGCCACATTATTTTGGCGCCCGAACAGGGACTGCCGAGGTGGGATTGATAGCTGGACTCTTTGACGAAGGACTGATAAGATAAGAAATTAGATTAAGGTTGAAGAAAAATGGAAGAACAACTAAAAGTATTGAAGGAGGAGTTGCGGCTAAGTAAGGAGCGTGAGGAGAAGTTGCTCTATGAGAATAAGAGGTCAAGTTGTGAGAATGAGGAGATGCGAAAGGAAATGAAAGCACTAAATGGAAGCATAGAGAGAGTGGAAGAGGGTGTTAAGATAAGGATGTGTGAGAATGAGGAACGAATGGAAGCTATGATGGGGCAGGTAATAGGAATGATGAAAACTTTCATGGGTGAAGGCGCAGTCGGAGGAGTGGCCTCTACTACGGGTAATGGGTTGATAGTGGAAGAGAAGGTTAAGGTAGGTGATAATTGGAAAGGAATTGATTGTGATTGTAATAGTAATAGTGATAGTGAGATTGAAGACAAGGGAATTAGGCATAGTAAGGATGAACAGAAATGTGATAGGAAGAATGAGAATAAAGGTAAAAGTGATGTGAAGAAAGAGAAGAAAAAGTATCAGGATGATAGCAAGGATGATCGTGAGTGGGTGAAAGTGGTGAGTAAGAAAAGGGCTAGGAAGAGTATAATCAAGGATAGAAGTATGAGTGTGGAATTAGATTCCTTATATTCTAGCGAGGAAGTAGGAAACAAGAAGTTAGGTAGCAGTGATGATAGCAGTGAGAATGAACGTGATGTGTGTAAGACTGTGTTTATGAGAGAGGTACCTCGGTGTGAAAGGTTCAATGAGCATAGTAGTAGGGATGTATAAGAATTTTTCAAGGAGTATGAGAGGTATTGTCAGGATAAGTATGGTGATTAGTAAGAGAGTTTGGGCTAAGGAGTTAGGAGAATATTTGACGGGGTATTTGTTGACGATGTATGGTGTGATAATGAGTGTAAGTGACGTTGATTATGAAAGTGTGAAAAAGAGAATAATTGAGCAGGTAAAACATATAAAAGGGAGTGTTAGGTATAAGTGTAAGAATGATTTTGATGCGGCAAGGATGAATGCAGGAGAAGCTATATCAATGTATGTATGTAGGTTGGAAACGTTAGCTAGGAAGAAGTATGGGGATGAAGGCATAAATGAGAATAAGGAGTTAATGAGGAAGTTTTTGGCAACAGTGCCTGAGAATGTGTGTGAATTTATTCATTTGAAACGGAAGGAGAAAATGAGGTGCACGCAAGAGAGATTGACATGGGATGATATACTAGAGATAGTTGAGGATTATGAGTTAGATAGATGTATGAAAGAAAGTAAATCTGTGAGTGTAAGAAGTGGAATGGAGGAAAGTGTGCCAGAATTTGTTAGTTTTAGAGATGCTGTTATGAGAGGACCGATGAGGGTAGCTGATAGTGTAGTAGATAGGAGTGTTAGGGTGAGTAATGTGGGAATACCTATAAGGACAAATGAAGGGTTTAAGGAAGGGAATCAGGTTTGGAGGGATAGGAGTGCTAGTGTGCAGCGAGGTAGGCCAGTTAGTTGTGTTCGTGAAGAGAAGTGTTATAGGTGTGAGAAAGTAGGGCATAAAAAGAATGAGTGTAGATGGGCGTTAGGAGCATGTTTCGGGTGTGGATAGACAGGGCATCGTATTAGTGAGTGTAAGAAAGAGAAAGGGGTTAAATGTTATCGGTGTGGTATGACTGGGCACATAGCGAGTGGATGCCGGAGTAATCGTACAAATGTGATTTGCGGCAATTGTGGTAAGGATGGTCATTATGCTAGAATGTGCAAGGAGCCTGGGGGTAAGTGTACTGAATGTGGTGCAGATGGGCATGTAGCTAGGGTATGTAGGAAGAAGGGAGTAAATCAGCCAGGATGTTCGGGAAACTAGAGTGTAAGAGGGTTCAGCTGGGTGAGTCCTCGAGTGTGTGCGGAGTGAATGTGATGCATGTTCGTGAAGGTTTACTGCATGAAGACGTGATGGGTGAAAGAGCTTATGACTGCATGAGTGCAAAAGTAAATTTTAATGGAATAGAACTAGTTGGTCTGATTGATACTGGTTGTAGTGTCAATTTAATGTTTAGGAATGTGTACGATAAGGGATGTTTGTGAATTTAGGGGTTGTAAAGGTGAAGTGAAAGGTATCGGTAATTTAAGTATGTCTGTGCAAGGGAAGTTACGTGAAAATGTTATGATTGGGGGGCTGATGATGGAAGATATTTTTTTTGTATGTGGTTGAGGGAGTAAATGACAAATATGATGTGTTATTAGGTTATAACTTCTTTAAAAAAATGTGGTATGATTGTACATCCTAGTGTAAATATGATAGTGATGAAAGTTAAGGGTAAATTTTGTGGGGAATTTTATTTTAATGAAGATGGTAGTGTATGTATGAAGGTATGGAAAGGTGTGCCGTTAATAGCGAAAGAAGGTGTTCAATTGTCAAGAGATGCGAGTGAGGTTGTCAGTGTAAAAGTTGCATAGCCGAGTAGTCTGGGAATTGCCAATAGTGACAATTGCGAATATCCAGTGGAAGGTTCGGAAGCAAGTAATTTAGTGAAAACAAGTGTGCATGTGTATGATGGTATTTTGAATTTGCAGGAGCCGAAGGTGTATGTGAGGTTGTTGCCGACTGTAAGGAGGAAGAGAATACGGGGTATACGTGAGGGTGATTGCATGGGATGTATGTATACGTTGGTCAATGTAGAGGATGAAAGGTATGTTAAATTGGGACGTGTTATGCCGGGTAAGATAAAACAGGATGACGATTGTGACTATGACAGTTTGAAAGAAAGAATTAATGTAGATGAGAATATAAGTGTGGGAGAAAGGGAACAATTGTATAGGATGTTATGGGATAGACGGAGAGTTTTGAGTCGCAGTGACGAGGATTGTGGGGGATCAAAGCTGCCTGAATTTAAGATAGTTCTTAGTAATGATACCCCCATATATCAGCGTCCGACATTTTTCTCCGCCTATTGCCAGAGAAATAGAAGAGCAGTGTCAGGAGTTAGAGCAAATGGGTGTAATAGAAAGGAGTGAGAGTGCCTGGAATAGCCCTATTGTACCTGTAAGAAAGCCGAATGGAAGTTTACGTATGTGTATTGATTATAGGAAGGTGAATGAAGTAACTGTTAAAGAACGTTTCCCAATGAATGTAGTGTCTGACTGTGTGTATAAGATGCATGGTATGAAAGTTTTTACAAAGTTAGATTTAGTTAGGGGCTATTGCCAGATGCCTCTGGCAGAGGGAAGAAGGCCCATTACGGCATTTTCAAGTGGTAATTGTCATTATCAGTTTAAAAGATTAAGTTTTGGCCTTGCTAATGCGCCTGCTGCCTTCCAGAGGGCGATGAATGTAGTTTTGGCTGGGTTTGATCGACAGAAGGTGACTGTTTTTATTGATGATATTTTGATTGCTAGTAAGACTGTTGAGGAACACATGCAGTTGCTTGAAGCAGTATTAGAACGTTTGATAGAAGTTGATGTGAAAGTTAAGCTTGAAAAGTGTACATGGTTGACCGGGGAGGTGGAATTTCTTGGGCATGTGGTGAGTGAATCGGGTATAAGGAAGAGTGATAAGTTTGTGAGTAAGGTGAGAGAATTTCCACGTCCTCATACGGTGCGTGAGTTGAGAGGTTTTCTTGGGTTGATTGAATTTGGTCGGAAGTTTGTCAGAGATTGTTCGGGAATAGGGAAGCCTTTGAATGAGTGGACAGGTAAGAGAAATAGTACGAGACTGAAATGGGATGAACGTATGATTGCAGCATTTGATAAGTTGAAAGAAGAGGCTGTGAGAGACGTCACTTTGGCCTTTCCCGACTCTAGTGAGCATGCGAGTTTGCTAGAGTTATATACGGATGGTAGAGGAATTAGTATGGGTGGTTGCTTGGTTCAAATATAAAGAATAAATAGAGATGAACAGTTGAGAGTGATCGCGTATGTAAGTAAAGCATTTAATAAGGCTGAGCGAAAGTATTCCACGACTGAAAGGGAGTTGGCTGCGATAAGGTTTTGCGTGAAAGCGTTGAAGGTATTTCTGTATGGTTTGAAATTTATTATGCGTACAGACCATCAGCCCCTAGTGTACATGATTAGGAAAGAGTCTGTGAATGCTAGGGTTGCGAGGACAATAGAGGATTTGAATGAATTTGACTTTAAGCTAGAATATGTACCTGGGAGTAAGAACGTGACAGCAGATGCGATGTCAAGAATGCATGGTAAGATAGAAGATAGTAGCGAGAATGATAGTAATTTTGAAAGGTTGCCGGAAGATTTAGTGGTGGTAAAAAGTTTTGAAGGGGATGACATGGTGTATAAATGTATTTTGTGTGGGTTAAATAAGTTTAAATTGAAGGGTTTGAATAGGGATATACGTGCTAGTGTAGATGAGCTTAGAATGAGTGTTGGGAATGAAGTATCGAAAGAAATGGCATATAAGGAGGAGAATAGTGTGCTTGAGGGTGAATTGTTATCAGAAGTATTGTTGGTAGCAAGGTCTATAGAATACAAGGTCTACCCATCAGCGACCCAAACTGTGTCCTCTACTGCGCAGGCTAGCCATGCGGTTATAGATGACGTCACACCGCACCACGGTCTGATTTACCAACCTTTGTTTTCCGGTATTTACTATTTTACAGTTTGCTTGCAAGGAAGCTGGTGTTCAATATTCCACTCTTTTCCTCCATTTCTACATTAAATAGTTGTGTTAGTATATGTTGGATGTCGAACCATAAATTTTGAAGACCATTATCAAATTATTTAAGCACAAATAAAACATAATTTTAAGCGTGTTTCCATCTAATCATTTGCTGAATGCAGCATTATCTAAAAATGTAGTTATGACTAAGATTCAGATACTCTTTATGCTCTAAAAATTATACTATCATTGAGATAGAACTAGCGAGTTTTCCTGTAATGTTTATATTTAACGACCTAGGTCTTACCAACATTAGTCCATGGAAATCTTTAGGCATAAGTGTGCATAATTCGATGATTGAAAATCCAGTATCACCGATCGCGTTGTTTGTGTCTTTGTTGATGCTCCACGTCTCATGAGACTAATAAGAAACAATTTCTTTGATAATGGCTTTCAGCAAAGTGACGGTGATTTTGTCCACTGCTCTTCGCTAAGGGAACTTATAAAGTAAAAGTGATCTGAAGACATCATATAAACTTGGAGAAACATATAAATATCAGTGGCTTTCAGCGTATGAATGTAAAATTAGCTGTCTGTACAATTGATATTAGAAACAATTACGAAATTGCTTAAATATTTCTGCAGCAAAAGATTATTTTTAGATAAGCATTTGGAAGAAATAAATCAATTTATCTCTGGAGTTCCGTACGATACAAAGATGTTCAGAAATTAATACGGGTTGAACTCACAAAATCAGGATGAAATCATCAATTGCACGACACCCAGTAAAATCATTGAAGGTAATTGGAAATAATTGTCTTTATTCATTCCAAATAGGATTGACAGTTTCTTGCGAATCTTTGCCAAAATTGTTAAAAAGGGTAAAATTATATTCAATAAATCATTTTATTGACTTATAGAATGAATCAAGATGGACTTGAACATTTCCTTACCTTTTTGTGATAAATGGAAGTCTGCTATCAGCACCCAACGTTAGATACAGTTAAATATAGTGTTAAATCTCATTTATTAGAGAAGGACAGTTACCTTATAAGGTCAAAATATAATACAGATTCCAATAGCAAAATAGTTAACTTAACAGCTGGAACCTTTTATTTTCTTGATAATGATACTCTCTCTCTCTCTCTCTCTCTCTCTCTCTCTCTCTCTCTCTCTCTCTCTCTCTCTCTCTCTCTCTCTCTCTCTCTCTCTCTCGTATAAAATAGTTAATGTAACAATACATACATAATTGGTTGAACAGCTACAACGTGAACTAAGGCTATCCGCGATGATATTTTGTTTGCCCGATGAAGACGATGGAGAAGGAAATGATGTTACAAAAAGTATAGGGGAAGCTGATAATTGAACATCTGGATGGTGCAAAATAGAAAGGACGTCTAGACTGTTTCGCCGGTTTCATTGCCCTTAAGTTCCCTAATACACAAATCTTGGGTCTTCTGTATTAATGGGGGACAATTCGTGGACAGGTATAATTAGCTCAGCAAATAAGGAAGTAGTGAAACCAGCAAAAGAATTTACTGATCCGATAAAGAATATTGAAAAAAAAAATTAAAAGTTATCATGGGGAAAAAGGACAAACATGGGAACAGAATAGTAAAAAAAATAGCATTTGATATTCCAAATAAAATGGGATTACTACTTTTAGTCACTTATTTTGTTCGTTGTCGATATACTTTTAGAATAATAATATTTATTAAAAGAAATAACTTCTACAAGGAGAATAACTATTAAAGTTAGAAGATTGTAAAATGTAATAATCATAATCACTTATTTCTATAGTGTGTTTGTACAACTTTATTTGAATAGATATTTTTAAAATTTAGTTTTGAGTCATTAGTAAAAGATTAGTGGAAAAATGTATCTAAATATGCATGCACGTTGCTTATTTGTACATTTGGTGAAACACTATTTCCATAAAGGATTTGAATAATATTTTTTCTCTTCAGATATGCAACTTTTTAAACCATTTTCCTTAAAAACCTTCTCACAGGAAGTATTTTGTAACGAAATCTAGTCATCAAAATAGCTTATAATATTATTTTTTTTTTCTGAAATGGAAATGTTATCTTAAACGGGATAATGAAGAAAACTGAACTTTTGCTAAGCAAGCTAAGCTGAATGGTACTCTTTCGCCGGCAATGGTGCTCAGTGACGTCACAAAACTTACCCCCACTTAACGTTTACCCCTATAATCCCCGCTAACCCCCAATTTACCTGCGCGTGGTTAGACCTGGTATTCTATAGACCAGCGGTTCCTAATTACTTTTGTTCATTACCCCACTTTTTCCGAAATCCTGGCTAGTAGCAAGCTCATTTCCCCCCCCCCCCCATATTTCTTATTTTGAACGATCAATGTAAAACAAACTTTTAGTTGGTTGAACCTTCCTTTATTCAACTGTTATTGAAATAGATATATCAAGAAGTACTATTACTTTTGTTGAAAATAAAGATTTTAAAAAATGCATACACATAATAACGTTAAAAATAAATGGAGAGAGTATATAATTGGAATAATGTTCATGAGGGTGAAAAATGACACATAAATAAATAGATACTCCTGCTGGAAATAAAGAAATATAATTTCTTGTAAATAATCACTCAAGTTGATTGATTGATTTTGATTGATTTGAAGTTCTTTGGCATCCTGACATCGAATGTCATTGACGCCGAGGTCAAGTTGAAAATAAGTGGGAATATATATATATATATATATATATATATATATATATATATATATATATATATATATATATATATATATATATATATATATATATATATATGTATATATATGTATATATATGTATATATATATATATATATATATATATATATATATAATGTGTGTATGTCTAAAAAACCTTCAGAAGTGTGAAAAAATACGACTTGGGTTTGAGATCATCCCAGTAATGCGAGGAGATAGTTTCGTAAGGGCACATTTGATGTCATTCTCGGCATTCAATCTATTTCCCTCCTTACTCCGGATGGTCAAAAGGGCTACCCAGCCTGACTAATGTAAGTTGAACCCAATGTTGAAAGCCTTTTTTTCTGCTTCTAAACGTGCCAGAGGGAACTCTTTGTTACGGCTAATCCAAAATGTAGATAATTTCAAGGAGTTAAATTCCATTTGTATGAGGTTGCTTACTTTTATTTCAAGTAATTCTTCTCCGAATCGATTTGGTTCATTTGGCCAATGTTCAGTGTTACATGTGAATGGATTTTGAATAAAAGCATAGCTGAGTGGGTTAACTTCATGGAAATATTCTTCCATCCTCAGACGCAGGCTATTTAAATTGAAATTCATTATACTCCATATATCACTCATATGTACAGAATCTGTATCTTCCAAAAAGTCTCCTAACTTAGGAAATGTAGCTATTCTTTCAGTTTTGAGTCCCAAAACTCCAGGTTGCTACGGAATGCTTGTATTTTCTTTTAAATCAATGTGATAACATATTCTTCTGGTCCCTGCAGTGATGTGGTCAGGGTATTTATTTGTGAAAATATGTCCACTAAATAACATAGAATGAAAATTCGTTTCGGGTCTCTCAGCTTCCGTGCTAAATTGTGCCCCTTATCGTCAAAACAAATTTCAATCTCAGTTTTGAGCTGAAATACTCGTTCGAGAACATTTCTTCTATATAGCCATCTGATTAGGTCATCATACAACAGACTCAATGTCCCTGCACAAATAACTAGACAGTCTCGAGTTTAAAGTACTTGACTTAATGTGATTAACTATTTCATGACGTCACACGTTACCTATCCCGAATCAGGTTACAAAAACTTTACTGTCAGTGCTTGACAATGGATGATATAGTGTTGTAAGAACTGAAGGATTTTCCTTTTCCCCATGCTCCAAAAATCCTGAGTTAATACCTAGCATAGATGGCACCCATCTGTTGTGATTCCAATCCAGTTTTTCCAATTTCGTTGCACATCTGGTTCATTAAAAAAAAACATCAACTTTTCTTAATACATTCAAACCCTTTTTAGTCGTTTCAAGTGGACTACACATGAGTAGATCCTCTTCAATATCCCATTCTCCTTTGTACCGGATGTATACTATTAATTGTGCACACTAGCAACATCAGTTGTTTCATCCAGTTGAATGGCAAAGATACCACTGTGTTTTAGCTTAAATTAATTGATCTTTTCGATATCATTTGACACCTTATCTATCCTACGCCTAATTGTGTTGTGTTGTTGGATATTAGTACCAATTCAGTCTGTCAGCTTGGTTGTGTTCACACATATTTTCAGCCATGCTTACTGCTATCTCCAGCCTCCACTGAGGTGACAACTAATTGCCGGCGAGAGATACAAGACGTTCTCTAATATTTAAATTTTTAATATTTTCAATACTAATACACACACACATACACACACACAAACATATATATATATATATATATATATATATATATATATATATATATATATATATATATATATATATATATATATATATATGTATATATATATATATATATATATATATGTGTGTGTGTGTGTGTATATATATTTACAGTATATATATATATATATATATATATATATATATATATATATATATATATATATATATATATATACATATATATATGTATATATATGTGTATATATATATATACATATATATATATATATATATATATATATATATATATATATATATATATATACATATTCATAGTACAGCACCTGTCAAAATAAACACTACCATTACCCCCAACAAAAGCAAAATTACCCCCAGTGGGGTAATTTACCCCTATTTGGGAACCGCTGCTATAGACCTTGGTTGGTAGTATGCATGTTGTATGGTGTCACTGTTTATTTGTATTTTGGAGGGAATCGTCCGATGCAGTACCGAGAAAATAAGGAGACTGAAAGGGAGTATATATTGATGTTACAATGTAATGAGAGATGTTGCAAGTTGTTGAGTGAGAAGGAGGATTGCCCGAGTGACTTGAATCTGAGTGGTATGAGCATGGAAGATAGCGAAGATGAACATGGGTGTGACAAGGATGACCCTATTGATAGGAGAGTAAACATTTGTATGCATGGTGTAAAAGGAAGAATGATGACGTATGTGGGTATAAATGAGAATGAATACTGTAGATTAATTGATACAGGTGCGCAAGTGTCATTAGTGAATATGTCTGTTATCAAGGAAATAGAGCGGTACAACTGGGAAGTGAAAAGGCAATGTTCGAGTGTGAGAATTCATGGGATAGGTAAAGGAAGTTTGCTAGTTTGGGAAGAAGTGCGTTTGAAAGTAAAACTGGGAAGTATGGAGGTGGAGCACAATTTCATTGTAATGGGAGAAAATGAGATGCCTAGTTGTTTTTTGATAGGAATTGATTGTTTAAGATTGCATGATATATCAGTTGATATTGGTAGTGGTTTGCTTCTGACGAATGGATGCAAAGTAGTTATGATAGAAGATAATAGTGTATTTATGGCGAATTTTGTTGGCATGATTGATATTACGAGGAGTGAGGATGATCTATTGACTAAAGAGGAGGTGGAAGAAATGCAAGATGAATGTGTGGAAATTAAAAAGTTACGTGAATGTATGTTGGATAGTATTGAGGTAGAAGAATGGTCGTCTGATTTAGAGGTGTATAAGAAAGTTGGTAAGAGACTTATTGTGTGTAAGAATATTGTTTGTATTTTACATAAAGGAATGGATGAAGATATATATGTTCCTATGTTTCCGATGTATGCACCTGTAAGTATGTGTATGTTAGTGCATGACAGATATGGGCATATGGGTAAGAATAAATTATGGGAATGCATGCGTGAGAGATTGTTTACACCGGGGTTGAGTCAGATATGTAAGGATGTAGCGACTACGTGTGAAGACTGCCAAAAAGGGAAGTATCAGAGAGTGCATGCTAATCCGCCTGTTTAGATATTACGTATGAAAGAACCATTTGAGATGTTTGTAATTGATTGTGTTTCGTTGCCTGTGACTGCGAGGAGACACGTGGGAATGATTATTATGGTAGATCACATGAGTAAGTTTACGTATGCAGTGCCTATAAAGAATAAAAGGAGTGAGACTGTTGCAAGAATGGTTGGTCAAGTGATGTTGCCGATGTGTGTGTGTAAGCCTGCTAGAATGTTAAGTGATAATGGCCCTGAGTTTATTGGATGGGAGTTTGAGCAGATGTTAAGAGAATGGGGTATTGAACATGTGTATTCGACTCCTTATATGCCAAGTGCAAATGGGTTGGCTGAAAGGACTGTAAGAACATTAACTGAAATATTGCGAATGATGAGTACATGTGATAATGATTAGGATTTGTATGTTGGTAGAGCGTTGTGGGCTTACAATGCAACAGTGCATAAGAGTACGGGTATGTCTCCATGTAAGTTTGTGTTAAATTTTGAAAAGATAGTAAGACCGAGGTTGGGTGTGTCGGAGGATGATAGAGATGTGTGGAGGAAAGCAAATGAGAGGTTTGAAAGCTTTAAAGTTGGTGAGAGAGTGATGAAAGAAGTAATTGAAAAGGGTAGAATGAATGTAAATAAGGTGCGTGATAAATTTGAAGGTCCCTATGAGGTGTTAGAAGTTGGTTCGAGTGGATTAAGTTATGTTTTGGGGAAGTTGTGTGTGGGTGGTAGTGTGGAAAGAGTTAGGGCACACCACAACCAGTTGCGTAAATGGAAAGAGGTACCTGAGTATATCCAAGAGAATGGGATGAGTAAATGGTTGAAAAGGAACAAGTGTGAACCTAGTATGCATGAGGAATTAGGTGTGAAAGGTAAACAGTTGGTGTTAGTAGAATATAAGAAAAGGAAGAATACGAGAGCTTTAAGTAAGGATGAAAGAAGGGGAAATTTTATAAGTAAAAGTGAGAATAGAAATAAGTATGACAAGGGTGTAAATGTGCAAGTGTGTTTGGAAGATAAATGTGTTAATACAGATGAATCATGGCTGAGTTTGGATGATACCTATAGTGTGTGTGGCTTTTCCTTAGGTGATGTAAAAGAAAGGATGACGAATGCGAGAATGAGAGATAGGAGAATGGTAAGTAGCATGAATGAATCTTTTGCTAAAGTTGAGAATGTTTTTGAGGAAATGGATGAACTGTTTACAGAAATGAGTGTAATTTTAGGGCCAGATGAGAACGAGGTAGATATGATTGTACATGATATATTAGATGATAGGGATCTAGATAGGAATAGTGTTAATGTAGCGAATGATTGTGATAAGGAAGAAGTGAATGAGAGAGTATATGGAAGCCCATTTACACAGAGTAGAGGTCGCGTTCGCGACTGCGACTGGGTTATGAAAAAAATACTGTAAGTGGTTGTGTGAAAATGTAGTAGGATTTGGCAAAGTAAGGGGGGAGGAATGTGGAGGATTTATTTTTGTTTTATTATTATTTTCTGTTTTTTGCCAAATCCTGAGAGAGAGAGAGAGAGAGAGAGAGAGAGAGAGAGAGAGAGAGAGAGAGAGAGAGAGAGAGAGAGAGAGGGGGGGTAGATAGTGTATCGATTGTTTGTGGTGAGAAAGACTGTTGGTTTAAATATGATTGTTTGTTTATGTTTTTAGTTAGGTTACCACAGTGGTGAATGTCTTGGGTGAATGCTTATTTTGATTTGACTGCAGCTTAAGGCAGTTGCGTGTGTGAATGCTGGATTATATTTATTATTCTTTATTACCAGCGTGGAAGTGCTTACTTATTTAAAAAGTAAGTACAGTTTTGTTTATCTTTGCTTATCGTGATTGTGAATGATAGGAACATTTATTATTTATCTTTGATTATAGTGCGATAGTTTAGTTAGCTAGGCGTGTTCGTAAGTGTTTTTCTTTTTTATTTTGGCAGGCCGTGATTCCTCTTTTGGAGAGATTCAAGTTTTTTGAAAGTGGATTATTGTTGCTGACCAGGCCTGTAATAAAGGATTGCATTTAGTCTTCGCTATTCGATTGCTCAACTGTTGATGACCTGGCCTGTATTACGGTTATGTTTAGACTGCTCATTTGATTGACCAACTGTTGACGACCTTGCCTGTTTATTACAATTAAGATATCGTATGATGATGATGATGATGATGATGATGATGATGATGACCCCGAGGAGTTAAGGCCGTTATGGAATTTTAAAACAGTCTCCTGGTTTCATATAGTAGTGTTGTGCCATAAAAGACAGTTGGCTTGTGTGTGGCGACAGTGTTGATGTCTATAAAATATATATGAACATAGATATTTATTTGGGTGTTGGTGTGGGGTTGATTTAAGTTTTGTTAGGGGTTTTGTTGATTATTTGAATGGTGGTTATTGTATATTTAGTGTGAAGTTTTTGATTAGTTGTAAGTGTGATTATTATTTTGATTGTGAATGGTTCGATTTCTTTTTAAGTTTTAAGAAATATAGTTTTAAGGATATGTTTTGTTTTCGTTTCCCTTCAGTCTAAGAGTCCAGTTTATGATAAAGTAAGGGGAAAGTTTGTGCAAAGGAGACATTTGTCTGTATAGTGTGATTCAAGGGTGTGGGGGTTGTTATTGCAACACCCCGCCACACAGAGAGAGAGAGAGAGAGAGAGAGAGAGAGAGAGAGAGAGAGAGAGAGAGAGAGAGAGAGAGAGAGAGAAAAGGAGAGATCATTCATTACTAATTTCATGAAATTTTGTATAGAAAGAGAAGGAGAGGAAGGCATGGTTTTATTTTCGATTGTAGAGGGATAACCTGCACTCACTTAGTGAACGAGAGAGAGAGAGAGAGAGAGAGAGAGAGAGAGAGAGAGAGAGAGAGAGAGAGAGAGAGAGAGAGACTGGAACCACATTCTTTCTACTTGTTACTTCATTTGTCTAAAATAACAAAATATTTTTTGTTCAACTTTGTATAGAAAGAGCACGATTTTTTGTGTTCTAAGAGAAATAACTGACACTTACTTATTGTGTGTGAGAGAGAGAGAGAGAGAGAGAGAGAGAGAGAGAGAGAGAGAGAGAGAGAGAGAGAGAGAGAGAGAGAGAGAGAGAGAGAGAGAGAGAGAGAGAGAAAGAGAGAGAGAGAGATTGTTTTTACCGATTTCAAGAAATTTTGTATAGAAAGAGCACGAGAGGGAGGCATGATTTTATTTTCGTTCCAAGAGAAATAGCTGACACTTACTTAGTGAGAGAGAGAGAGAGAGAGAGAGAGAGAGAGAGAGAGAGAGAGAGAGAGAGAGAGAGAGAGAGAAAGAGACTTCACGTCCTGCAACCAAACTCTCAATGTAAATTTCCCACTGGACGAGGTTAGCATTTAAATTGAAAAGTTGATGGATTGTGAAAAGGAAGCAGCAAATATCATCCATTTTAGAGGCCGTAACAGATTACCCAGCCAGGTAAAGCTAGAATTGTTAGTGATTCAATAAACGACTGCTGTTATGATTTTATTAATATTGATGACAAGGGGGAGGCGAAATACTGACTCAGCATCAAATCAAAATAAGGAATTGTTAGGAATCCTGTTAATTTCAGTTATAATATAAAATATATTATAAACTTGTTCCGTTTATAATGATATACAGGTCTCAAAAAAGCATTTGATGACCTATTGGTAACGATCGTCGGACTGGAGTTTGAGTCCCACTCAAACATACATAGTTTCTTGTAGTGCCTGCAACCTCTCTATCCTTGTGAGGGTATTTGTGGGAGCCAATAGGTCTACTTGCCGAGTCATCAGCAGCCATTTGCTAGCCCTACCAGGTCCTAGCTTGGGTTACGTCACCATCCTAGTGAGGGGGTGTGGGGAACACATAGTTCTACCTGCTGAGTCTTTAGCAGCCATTGGCTAGCCCTACCTGGTCCTAGCTTGGGCTATGTCACCATCCTTGTGAGGGGATTTGGGGGACCCTATAGGTCTACCTGCTGAGTCATGATTAGCCATTGTTTAGCCCTCCCTGGTCCTAGCTTCGGTTAAAAGAGTACTTTGACGCTGATCATGTGGATATTTGGCCAGTCTCTAGGGCATTTTCCTGTTGATTAGGGATTTGTCACTGTCCCTTCTCTCTGCCATTCATGAGCTGATTTTAAAAACCTTATTAATCTGGAAGAGAAAGAAAAGTAAAATGTTCAGTAAGAGAAAAGTAAGATAAAATGTGAAAACCATAACAGCATCGCAGATTTGCTGCAATACAAGAGATGGTTGGACAATTCTTTTGATAAAATCTGTTTGTCATCATCTCCAAAGAAAACTGAAGATCAGATTAGAAAAAGACTGATTGATTGATTGGTTAAGATTACGATGCTTCATTAGGTATGACGCAGGTCCTTCCCCTTGAGCAGTACAGAAGAAAAGGTTAAACATAGTTCCAGGATGGCGAGTTTGAGAACTCGCACCTTGGAGCAGTGAGGTTGAAAAGTCTACGGGGTCTGGAACCCATAGTTCAGTATCCCTCAAAACCGTATCCATCCGGTCCTTATGATATTTTCGTTTCTTATAGTCTTCATTAACTAAGAGCCAGAGATGACATAAAATGGAAAGACGAATAGTCCAAATTAATTTTTTTACTTTTATTTTCTTTAATGAATTTAAACTAAAGGGACCAAATTATGCACTATTTCAGCAGACGTATTTGCTGGAAAAAATTAGAATTAGGATAAAATAAGTTGGTTTATTTTCGAGAATAATTTGCATTTCAATGTACATGTGTAATATCATCCAAATATTTCGTTACCATTAAAACCAAAGACAGAATTGAAGAGACATTGGTAAATCACGAGAGACAAACAGAATCTGAGACACTGGTACAGACCAAGAGCCTGATAGATTCCAACAGAGAAAATCAGAGAGACGTTTAAATATTCCTACAACAAACTAGACATGAGAGATGGTAATGGCAGAAAATGAGAGACTTTTAGATCCTAAGAGATATGAAGAAAATATGAGAGACACTGTCAAGATCTGATAGAGACTGAAAAAATTCGAGAGATGAAATGGAGCAATGCATACGAGTGACTATATCCACCAGTATTCCAGAATGCAGTTTTGCGCAGCCCAGCACACACAAACAGTATTTTCCCTTTTAAATTGCATTTATACTCGGCCACAGCATTTACCACAGTGGGGATTCTGGGAGTTTAATATCAAGCATCTGGTTCCCAAAGGGAGCTGAGCAGGAGCTTAGATACGTTGCAATTCGTAATGGAAATGGTCGTTTTAAATGTGTGTTCAGTTCAATGCACGCAAGATCTCTCTCTCTCTCTCTCTCTCTCTCTCTCTCTCTCTCTCTCTCTCTCTCTCTCTCTCTCTCAGATAATCGTTTTCACATTACAGTGTGTTTCAGTGAGGGGGTTGTGTTAAGCATTCAGTTTTTTCTTTTTTCATATATATATATTAATGAGGTCAATATTTAATATATTAAAACCGAAATATTTTTGGCGAAAATTTCCAAAATTGTATAAATCATATTCTTATTCATAATGTTTATTTCATAAATAAAGACAAACTTTTATGAATCATTGAGAATTGCAGTGACCTTTTATGGCCTTTGTGCAGTGACCTTTTTTTACCTAAGTGACCTTTTATGGTCTTTGTGCAGTGTCTTTTTATGACCTTGGTGCAGTGACCTTTTATGACCTTGGTGCAGTAACCTTTATGACCTTTTGTGCAGTGACC
>NC_090754.1:94541705-94549157 GCF_036898095.1 Palaemon carinicauda | reverse complement strand
TCTCTTCGAGCGATGGATGCGGAACGTCTCCAGACTCCCGCTGCATCCTTTAGCTGTGCACGGAGCACTGGGTTTGTGATCGAGGCGAACTGTAGAGAGCCTAGCACTTGTTCCTGCTGGTGTCTCGAGATCCGTTTGGATTTTAACAGTCGCTTGACAGACCCTGCTATTTCCTTCCTTTTCTTTGCTGGAATGGAAAGGCGGTGTGACTGAAGATTCCAGTGGATGCCTAACCATTGGAACTTCTGAGCTGGAGATAGACGAGACTTTTTCGCGTTTATCTGGAATCCCAGGTGTTCGAGAAACTGGGTAACTTTTCTGCAGGATTCTATACAATCCTCGGGCGAGGGCGCCCACACTAGCCAGTCGTCGAGGTAGGCCATCACCTGGACGTTTCGGATGCGGAGCTGTTGTACTACTGCGTCCGCTAGCTTTGTGAATATCCGAGGGGCCACGTTGAGTCCGAAGGGCATGGCCCGGAAGGCATAGCTTTTCCGTTGGAGTCGGAATCCTAGGTAGGAGGAAGCGTGATGGTTCATTGGTATGTGCCAGTATGCGTCCGCCAGGTCTATCGGGACCGTGAAAGACCCTCGAGGCAGGAGGGTTCTGATCTGCTGAAGAGTCAGCATCTTGAACTTGTTGTTCGATATGAATACGTTAAGGGGGGATAAGTCCAGAATGACTCTGTCTGTCTGAGTCTTTCTTGGGAACACAAAACAGTCTCCCTTGGAACCTTGTGGACTTCACCCTTCTTATCACCTTCTTGTTCAAGAGGTCTAGCACATATTCTTCCAGGAGGGGGGTTGAACGTTGGAAGAATTGCCGGAAGGTTGGGGGTGGTTGCGCCCAGCTCCAGCCCAGACCTTTCTTGATGATGCAGTGTGCCCAGGAGTCGAAGGTCCAGCGATCCTGGAAGTGGCGGAGTCTTCCTCCCACCGGAAGCACTTCATTGCTTCTGGGGTCCCGAGGACTTGCTGCCTCGGCCGCTAGCTCCCTGTCCTCCTCTGCCTCTGGAGGGCCGGCGAGAGGAATCTCTGCCGGAACCCCTGCCTGAGCTTCTACCCTTGGGACGAAAGGTAGTGGAGTGCTGCTCGAAGGCGGGGTTGAAGGCCGGTGATGAGGACAAAAACCGGCTGTGGGACCAACTGAAAGGTCTGTGGCGGCTGAGCGGCCACTTGGGGAGTAGCGGGTGCCGGAAACTGACGTCTGTGCTGACGTTGCTGGGGTCTATGCTTCGACTGCTTCCTCTTAGGCTGAGGGACCGTCATCCTGAGAGGGCGTTCTCTTCCTAGACATGCCCCATTTGTTGAGAAGGTTCCTGTTCTCAGATGCGGCCTTGTCTGTGATCTCTTTCACTAGATCAGACGGGAAAGAAGGTACTTGCCCCAGATGTTGGAGGCAATTAGTTTCCGGGGTTCGTGTCTGACAGTGGCACTGGAGAACACGAATTCTCTGCAGGCTCTACGAGCTCGCATGAAATGGTACAGATCCTTGACTAAGGTTGCCATATGAGATTTGGCAAGGACCATGTAATGGTCAGGGATTCTGGTGTCACCAGCCATTACGTCCATCTGGACCTGGAGAGTGAGAGATGCTGCCAGCCTCTCCTTCGTTTCCTGTTCCCTACGAAGGAGGTGTTCGTTTAGCTTGGGTCCGGATACGCCTCAAAGCGGGGGAAGAACTCCACTTCTTCCAGGGGTATGGAACCGATCTTATCGCTGACGAAGATCTTGTCATCAGCGATGACCATATGCTCGGCGAACCGCCACGGATTGTCGCTCGAGCATGCGGGGAGGTCCTTGATGGAGATTTTGCGAGATTCCTCGGAACCTCCCATCGAGCCGAATGATCTTGTGAGTTTCTTGGAGCTTCTGCTCCATCACGGATTCAATGAGCCGAATCATATCCTGTGCCGTAGGTAGAGGAGTCGTGGTGGAGGACGTAGACGGGAGAGACACTTCCGTCGGTGTAGGAGTAGGAGGGGGGATGGAGGGAGGGGCATCCTCCTTATCGGACTCGGTATATACTACCCGGTCCTCTTCTTCATCATCCTCCCCTTCACCCTGGGCCATAAGGGTTTTCTCGGTGTCCTCCGAGATCTCTGACATGTGTTCATCATGTTCTGAATCCAGGTGACAATCATTCATGGACTGAGCCATGACAGTATCAGGTTCCACTGTGATCTGGACGACGGGGATCTGTTCGACTGGGACCACTGTGTCTGGTGAGGCCTTTGGGAACAGCAAAGACCTCATTTCTTCTATGGCTAGGTATGGTCCAGTGGCGTTCTTTTGAAAGCCACGTACCCACTTGCGTAGGTTGTCCCGAGCAGTGTCCCGAATCTCCGCTGAGGGGAGGATCATAGAATGCTTTCTGTAGGCATTCTTGGCAGACCGAACAGGTGGTGGGGCCCCAGTACTTGAGATCCCCTCTCTTGTGAGCACAAGGGGCGTGTGTCCATAGAAGTGTGGCCGACGGACCGCGCAGAAGTCGTGGTCACACTTGACGTACTCCTCCTGTAAAGGAAAGAGACGATGAGTATTGTAGAGTCATAATATGGCTCGTATATAAAGTTAATTATTAACAAGTTTAATATTAACATAAGTTAATTGTGATGCACAGAAGGGTGGGTGAAAGGAGATAGACGCATGCCTCGTGTAACCCGCCCGGCTGGTTGCCGTAGCATCAGACAGTCCCAGGTGGCCGTAGGCCTCCATGGAAGGTGTCTTGATAATGGGAATTCCATTTAGAATTACCATATTATAGACTAGGCTTGAAATCTTATCAAGAAAGTCTGGGGATCATGAGATCCTAGTAAGGTTCCGGCAACCAGACGTGCCAATTACACGTAGCGTGCTGGAAAGATGAAACACGCAAGAAGACAGAGGTGAAAACTGAACAAAATGTACGATTCCGTACCAGTTTGTCTGCGTTAACAAGCCGTCTAGGTGCGGTTTTTAGGAGCTATCGCTAGTAAAGATAGCTGAGAGAAGGGGGTGCAAGGCATCTTGCCGCCTCCGGACGGGTCCGGCATACCCCCGGCACGCCGGAAGCCGCTCGAGCAGAGTTTCTGGCATTCAAGAATGATCATTCTATGGTCAAAAGAAGCCAGGGTGGCGGCAGCCGGTAGCGGCGGCCGCCGGCAAGGAGCGGCGGTTTCCGGCAGCCGGAGGCAGTCGGAGGGTGACAGGGTTAAGGATAAAGGAGCATAGCCGGGGCCGGGGGCCGGCTGCTAGTGCCGGCTGCTAGTGCCGGCACTCCGGGAGGGGTCGGCAGTTTGCCGAGGCTATGAGGGAATGGAGAGGCCACGGCGGTAAGCCGCGGCCGGCGGCGATCCCCCGGCACTCGGGGGAAGGCGGCAAGGATAAGGAAGTCACCCCGTAGCGGCGGTAATGCCGGGGTAGAGGCGGCAAGGGACAAGCACCAAAGATGGAGGTGGGATGGCAAGGCTGTACTAGCCTAGTCAAGACACCTCTGGAAAGGGTACCACCATGATAGAGGTGAATCTATCATCCTAAGCAGGGGCCGCAATGGCCGGGGGCTAAGGCAGTCCAAGAGAGGACAGGGGTGTACCCAAAGAAGGGGGTGGAGACTCTTCATGTCGACCAAATGATAACTGACTCCATAGCACTATGGAGGGTCTATGTATCAGAGCGGACAACACTGGGAGCACCACGGGGTCCAGCACTCCAGCCTAGGGTGGAGTGTAGGACAGGGGACATATGAAGCCTAACCTACTGGTAGGTTAGGCTAGGCAAGAGATAGGTTGGGGGGGGGGAAAGGGTCTTCTTATAAGAAAGGATGGGTTATGCACCAGAGCGGCCACCTAGGAAGGGAGATGCTCACCCTAACCTATAGTAGGTGGACCAACTGAAAAACGGTGCACGCGTATATTTCAGCAAGGTACATAAACCAGCCCTCCCAACCTAACCTGGATTAGACCCTAATCAAGGAAGGGAGAAGACGTATCGCAAGGAAAAGGTCAAGGACCGATTCAGCTTAAAGGAGGTGATCCTACCTTTAAGGTCCGCAACACTAAGGGAGGGGTCATTCCCTTAGGTGGGGAGGCGATACAGTACTCTGAGGAGTCTTGTCCTATCACATGTAATAGGATACAAGATTACCAGAGGGAAGCCCTAGGGCTAGGGATGAAGAGAGCATATAGGGGTCCTATCATAAGGTTAGGTTAGCAAGGCACTCAAGATAACCTACCCCCTATATGGTCCCTGAAGGCGAAAAACACTTGCATCACTGTCAATGGTATTGTAAAATAATGCCAAAATCTTCATAACTAACACTAGGATCACTGAAATATCATGCATTAACACTGGTATAGGCTCACTGGCCTAGGGGCTAATCAAAGCCTACTGGTATGGGGTCAGCGAAGACCCTAACTAATGCGTCAAAAACACGATATAAAGTTCCTAGCTATGAAGACTAAATAACTAATAGCGCTGATTAGTAATTTATATACTGGTAAGGCTGTTGCGGCTAACTAAATAAGGCATGCAAGCAACAGCAGCGTCATAAAATGGCGCTGGACCGGTCCTGGCAAAGCTCTGCCACAATTATGCAAATATCTCGAAAAGTAAGATTTACTTTAAGGCCAGAGCTTATTTAAACAATACCTAAACCTTTGTACTCAACTTTCCAGAAGAAGGTGAAGCTGAAGGTTGAGACATAGCGAGGATGCAAGTAGATAAAGTCGCACAAAGGGAAAAATACGTCCAAGCGAGCGAGCTACTAGCAAAGGAATGAGGACAGACGTGACGTCATCAAAAGCAATGGCGTCCGTCTGTTTACATCGCGAGTACCGATATCGCCACGTCTAGATTGGCTGCGGCTTAGCTCCCAGCCACTCCCTGTCCGCCATATTGAAGCGTTAACTCTATATGGGGTGCAGATAGCTATGTGGCACGTTTATACATGCGTGTCCCCTGTTGATACACGATGTCTTAAGGGGAAACCCTTAGGATACTCGCTCCAGAAGTTAGAATTCTGTGATAACCTGTGGTTTAATTCTCTGGGAAAATCCTAGTAGTGATTACCCAAGGAAGCTACCAAAAAGGATCCTTCCATCAGGACGCCATGGCTTGAGCCCAAAAATTCAGTTAACTGATTTGCAATAACTTTTTCAAGTACTTTCGATAGAACAGGTAGCAAGGAAATGGGACGGTAATTAGAGATATCGTCGGCATCCCCCGCTTTTGAAGAGCGGAATGACATGGGGAATTTTCCATATGTCTGGATAGGAATAAGTAATAATTGATGTATTGATAATTATCGTTAGGTAAAAAGCAATAACATATAAACCATCTCTAATGAAACGTAAACAAATACCATCAGATCCAAAGGCGTTAGTTTCTTTCAAATCTTTAATGACTAAGATTACTGTGTTACAGTCCACTGGCCTTGGTTTAAAACTATCGACTCTACTGTGAGGGATAATAGGGTCTGTTTCCAAAGGCATGCGGTTATGCAGTTCTTCCTGTGTTTTTTTCAAAGGTCTTTCTCCCCACTTCTGCAAAGAATTCGTTAAACTCTTCAGCTTTACGTTGCAAATCATCTTTGGTATCACAATTCAGCTTATTCCGTATCGCTGTTTATTCTATTGAAAAGCATATTATTAGTAATCTTCCACGTAGCAGCCATGTCACCTTTAGCATTTTTAAATTCATGTTTATAGTACTGCCTTCTACTATCAGTTAACATCGAGTTTACCTTTTTCTTCAGTTCCTTATGAGTTTCTCTAAGCTGAGTATTTTCTCTTTGATTTCTTAGCTTTTTCTTTACGTTATCTCTTACCATTATCGTCTCTTTTATAGTATCAGAAATCCAAGGGGCAGGGGGACGAGTTACTTCTCTAGTAACTACAGGTGCGCACATATCTACACAGGATGTGAAAACATTGGTTAAAATTTCTACTTGCTTATTTACGTTATCGGTACTTAAAATTTGATTCAATGTGTGAACATTATTCATAAGTAGAGAGCAAAGAGTTTCTTGAGAGTAATTTTTCAAGCACCTAAAAGTTTTAAATATAGTTTGCCTTTTCGGTTTACGAACGTTCAGCAAAGTTAAAATATTCTCGTGATCTGCTATTGAGCTAGGGGTTACCTCTGATTTTCTTATCATATATTTAGAATTTGTAATGACCTAGATCGATAAGGGATGCTGAGGTAGAAGTGATTCGTGTGGGTTTATCTACAATCTGGTCAAATCTTAAGTTTTTAATTAGCTTACCCAGTTTGTTCTCCTTTTTTAACAGATCATCATTAAAATCCCCGTAAATGAAAATAGGTTTATTGCGTAAAATTACTTCCTTAAAGACGTCTGAAATATAGTTAAAAGAGGTAACAGCAGCTTTAGGATGGCGGTACACTCACCAGACAATAATAGAGGGAAATTTTCGATGTTGGATGGAGACCCACTTATCTTCCACTCCCTCTTGTTTTTCGATCCCAAATTTCAGCTCGGTGACTTTCAAATAATTCCTTATATACAAACATACACCTCCACCTCGACCATGATCCTCACGATATATATTATACTCAGGTATATGAATAAAGGTATCACTTATATAAGGATACAACCATGTCTCACTAATACATAAAATATCGATTTTTTGTTCTTCTAGCATTAACTGAATTTCAAGTATATGACCAAGTATTGATTGGGCATTTATGTGTACAATTTTTTAGAAAATCATTACATTTAGCATTCTCAATGGCACTGCCTTCTTGGCCTATGTCCTAGTAATGGATATTTTTCTGACATTGTTTGCTTTTGTGTCCATATTCATGGCATGAGTAACACCTAACCTTATGGTCGAACCTACAGTCGGATTGGTGGTGATTAAATTCACCACATTTGTAACACCCATACCTATTTCTTTCGGTATATGGATAATAGTAGTCGTTAACTTCTCTATTAGGTCTATCATATCCTTGTCTAGCATTTCCACTACTAAAGTACGATTGGTCTCTACCATAACCAAGTGTACCTTGATGATAAGTATTATTCCTTGAGTGTTGATAGCTATTTCTATGTAACCTATTTTTATTCCTTCCTTCTACCTCCCGATTTATCTTAAGGTTGCTACTTTTACTCTTTACATGATTAAACCTATAGTCATTATTTTTCAGATTACATATATTTGACTTGATTTCTTTCCAATTATAACAGAGAAGTCATTTGTGCATATAGATGAAATTGCATCTAGCAACCTAACCGCACCAATTCTATTTAGCAAATCATAGTTTTTATCATCCTGGTTTTCAATAGCAATTTGTATCAATATCGCCTGTTCCAAGCTTAAAAAACCTTTGTGTCTCAATTAAAACAACACCATTTCTGTCACACCATTCTAACAATTTACAGTTATATTGATTTATTTTACTATTCAAATCATGTCTTGCTTCTAGAGCCGGAACTAGTTCACAGACCTTTACT
>NC_090754.1:94534205-94536705 GCF_036898095.1 Palaemon carinicauda | reverse complement strand
CATATATATATATATATATATATATATATTATATATATATATATATATATATATATAATCTATATATATGCATATATAAATATACATATATATATATATATATATATATATATATATATATATATATATATATATATATTATATATATATATATATATATCTATATATGCATATATAAATATACATATATATATATATATATATATATATATATATATATAATATATATATATATATATATATATATATATATATATATATATATATATATATATATATATATATATATATTGTGACGGCCGAGAGAAAGGTTTTGACTCAAAGGCAGGAAGCAATCAACTGAGTAAAATGTATTTTAGAACACTCTCCTTTATATACAAAACCTCAAGGCAACAGGCTTTTCCACGTTCACAAGACAGACAATGTTACAGAGGAAAACCGGAGACATGATTATTCAGGTTCTTTTTAGTGCGAGGGAAGAGCGCAGATACAAGCGTAATATATACAAAATAATTTATATACGATCATGTGACACACGGTTGGTACATGGCTCCCCCCCTAAAAATGACATACTGTACATGTTAAATAGGGCGCCCTGATCTAGAGAGGCGAACTGTAAGCGGGTCATCTGACAGAAAATAAGCAGGTTTTAGACGATCAATGGAGACCCAGTCTTCTTTGCCACGAATGTTTAGTAGGAATGCTTTCGGACTGCGTCGGATCACAAGAAAGGGCCCGTGTATGGGGGCGTTAGCGCTGGCTTGCTAGTGTCCTTGCGCAGGAAGAAGTGCGTTGCAGAGTGCAAGTCCGTTGGTATGTGATGCTTCGCTGGGGGCTTGTAAGTCTGGCGGCGCTGGAGATCGTCGGAGGAGGTTGTAGAAGGAAAAATTCGGCAGGGACGACCAACGGGTCGCCATACACCATTTCATCTGCCGAGACGTCGAGGGCGTCTTTAGGAGTGGTTCTTTAGTCCCAGGAGGACTCAGGGAAGCTGAGGTAAACCAGTTTGAATCATTGCAGCGGGACATCAAAGCTGCTTTGAGGGTGCGATGAAAACGTTCAACCATTTCATTGGCCGCGGGGTTGTAGGCCGTTGTCTGATGTAGGGTGATGCCCAGGAGATTCGCTAATGATATCTACAATTGAGAGGTGAAAGTGGTTCCCCTGTCAGAAGTAATATGCTCAGGGATACCAAATCTTGAAAATCCATCAGAGAGTAGGGCAGGTGTACATGAGGCGGACGTTGCAGTTTCCATTGGAATGGCTTCAGGCCAACGAGTGGAGCGGTCGATGACGGTAAAGCAGGTAACGATGTCGTTGTGATGTGGGTAGGGGGCCTACAACGTTGACATGAATGTGTGCGAAACGACGCTGAGGATGAGGAAAGGTGCTCACTCCTGAATCCGTGTGTCGATGTACTTTGGAAGTTTAGCAAGAAGTACAGGCACGGACCCAATCCTTAGCATCCTTAGAAATGCCGTTGCAAATGAACTTTGCCGTCAGCAGCCGTGCATTAGAACGGCACGAGGGATGTGAAAGGCCATGAATGAAATCAAACACCTGCTGTCGCATGGGAGCAGGAATCCAAGATCGCGGTCTACCAGTACTGCCGTCAAAGAGGAGGGTGGTGTTGGAGTCGCCGAGGGGGAAGTCTTCCAACAGAGGGACGTACAGGATGTCCTACATGCTTGATACTCTGGATCCTGTCGTTGGGCTTCAGCCAGGGCGTTGTAATCCAATCCCAGTTGAACGGCAGCCAACGTGTTTCTTGACAGGGCATCGGCAACGGGATTCATTTTCCCAGGGACGTATTAAAGGGTGCAATTGTATTCAGCCACGGCAGAGAGATGTCGGCGTTGACAGGTGGACCAGGCGTCAGACAGTCGAGTGAAGGCGTGCACCAGAGGCATATGGTCTCTGCGAATGACGAAGGGCGTACCTTCTAAGAAATGGCGAAAGTGACGGACAGCCAAGTGCACCGCCAGCAATTCTCGATCGAAGGCAGAATAACCCGATTCTGCCTTGGACAGTTTTCTGCTGAAGAAGGCCAATAGGCGGGGCGAGCCGTTGACCATCTGCTCAAGTACTGCACCGATAGCGATGTCGCTGGCATCAGTGGAGAGAAGGAGAGGGGCATATGGGATAGGAAAAGTGAGAGCCGCAGCAGTTGATAGGGCCTTCTTTACATTGCAGAAGGCTGCTTCTTGAAGGGGACCCCACTTCAGGTCCTTTGGCTTGCCCTTGAGGGAGGCGTAGAGGGGAGCAAGAGGGGCGGCAATGGCTGGCAGAGAACGGGGATAATAGTTGATCATGCCCAAGAATTCCTGCAGAGCTTTGACGGTCAAGGGCGCGGGGAAGTTCTGAATGCCTGCTACCTTCTCAGGGAGGGGATGGACTCCTTCAGGAGTGATGGGGTGCCCTAAGAACGACACTTCGTTGGCGCCAAAGGTACACTTGTCGTACCGGACTACAAGGCCGTTTTGTTGCAGGCAGTTGAGCA
>NC_090754.1:94526705-94529205 GCF_036898095.1 Palaemon carinicauda | reverse complement strand
TAAATCTATTTAATCCATCAAAATTTTATAAAGGTAAATATCTTTCCTAATAGATAATAAATAAATAATCCATTTATTCATTGAAGCATACATTCTATAAGCAGGATGGTTGATGATTGATTGATTGATTGATTTGAGGTTTTCTGGCATCCGGCACGATTGATGAACCTAATCGAGGTATATATGCATATATCTCAAAAGGCAATGCTAGAGTTGCATTAAATTTTATATTAGCTTATCAATGTAGTTCACAAATTATGCTTCAACGGCTGATTACTCTTAATGATAGATAGATCATGAGCAACAATGTATTAGCCAATTAAAATGGGGATATAGCGTTAATTTTACATATAATTTGTAATCAGTATTTCTATTATGTGGACTATTGGCCTGTGAGCTACAACTCCCAATAATTCATCTTATTCATCTCACGGTAATTAATCTATGGATCATGAACCTACCCTAACCTCACCTTAACTAAAAGCATCTTACCTAAAATAAACTAACCTCAGATTAGCTAGCCCCACCTCACCTTACACTAACCTCAGATTAGCTAGCCCCACCTCACCTTACCTAAGCTAAGCTTACATCATCTAACATAAACTAGCCTCACCTTACCTAATCTAAACTAACCCATATTAGCTAGCCTAACCTCACCTCACCTAAGTTTACCTAACCTCACATTAGATAGCCTAACCTCACCTAACCTAACCTAACCTCACTTAGGCTAACCTAACATCACCTTACCTAACATAACCCTACCTAAACTAACCTAACGTAACCTCCCCTCACCTAACATAACATAACCTCACCTCACTGCACCTAACCTAACCTCACGTAACAAGCTATGGCAAACACCACCAATTTCCTGACGTATTTCCATCATTTCCTAGACAGTTAATCCCATTAGATACCCAATAAAACCAGTTACCTTTACAATTATCTCTCTAAAACACTAAGATAACCATAAAAAGATATTGAGGAAATGGCTATAAATGCAAGATATTAAACTACGCATTTCTCCACACCGATATATTCTCTCGAGTTTGGCCTTAAACCTGACCCAAATTCAAGTCGAGATACAAACTTATTCCTCCAAGCGGAAGAAAAAAGCAATTTTTTAGCTTTCCCCAAATGACTTTCGCCGGGCACTCTAGTCTGCCCGAGAAGTGATAATGATTTTCAATATGCACAAGACCTGAGTGAGGAGAGGGGTGGATGGATGGGTGGGGGTGGGGGGGGGGGGGTTGGGGGGGTTGGGGCGGGGGGGGGGGGGGTGTTCTTCACAGATCTAATTCCAAGTACAGAAATCTAATCATTGTTAGCTTAGGAAACTGAGGTTTCTCTTCTGTGTGCGTTAACTCCTTGGAGGAGCTGAAGATCAGGTGAGCCTTATTTCTTTTATTTTGAGTAAATAGGGAAAAATTTCCCTTTTCAAGAGGGAACTCTTGCCATATGAAATCGAAAAGGGGATTCGGGTTTTTTTTAAGTTTGGTCTTGAAAATGGATGTTTAATGCCTATGAATAATCTCGGTAGATACAAATATATAAGCACTATATATAGTCTGTATGGTATACTGTATGTATTCATTACTGTGTAATAAATCCCTGATGACTCAGTAGGTAGACCTATAGCCTTCCTCCCCCCCCCCCACCCTCCCATCCTGTGAGGCACCAGTTAGGTGATAACTGAGAGGCGAAGTGAATGCAACTAAACTATATCAAACAATCATCGAGTTTATATACAGCGACTTGCGAGAAAGAACGTCACATAAATTCAAACATGATAAGGCAAGAACTAGGATGCTAAGACAGATTGATCTATTAACATTGCAGGGAAGAGTGGGAGAAAAGATAAAAAATCAAAACCATTACAGTGTATGAGCTTGTATGAAACACGTTCGGTACAAAAGGATGGTAAGGTTGTCGACATTAAAAGAAACTATCGAGCTTCTGAGGGATCGAACCCCAATCCAGCAGATAGCGAGGCAGATACGTTTCTAGCAGGCTACCAAATTGACCAAGCAAGAGCATTATAGAAGCTTCCATGACACCAAATGTAGCATAATTACCTTCAGACTATATTTTTCCCATTCGATCCCTGGTTCTATAACTAGTTCTGAAACTATAAAAGAGATTACTCGAGTGCCATAAGAGGATGAAAAAATGATGAGGGCTATATGGAGATGGTTTGGAATGCTCTTTGCACTCCCCAAAAGAGATTAGTTCACCAAACGTTCAGCTGGGCTCAGCTAGACCTACATGGCAGAAGATTATGAAGCGCGAAGTAAATGGTGGTGAATGGAGAAGTATTGATTTAAAAGCTCAAGATAGAGACGACTGGCGAAATCTAACCGAGGCCCTTTGCGTCAATAGGAGTAGGAAGAGGAGATGGAGATGAGGATGATGATGATGATAATGATGATTCATGGTTCTATATTCTCATCCATCACTGGAAAGGAAAAGATGCTTTAGAGTCGGCATCCAGGATTTAAAAACC
>NC_090754.1:94519661-94522161 GCF_036898095.1 Palaemon carinicauda | reverse complement strand
TTATATTGATATTTAATTGATTAATTAGACGTACTGATGTATGTTCATTTCATCTAAGATTAAGATATTTCAATATTTCTGATATTTTGAAATATACTAAATTCGGTTAAGAAATTTTTCAACTTAATAATTTTCTTTTGTATAGATGTATTCTCTGCTTTTATTATTCGATTTTATTGTAATGTATTGTTGTATAATTTACGTTTTAAAATACAAAATTATTGCTACACATTTTCAGATACTTTACAAGTTAATTGTGATCAGTTTCTCAAGTTTGAGACCGTATATTTATATTTTTATTTTGAACCGTTTACAGTATTTATTTATTTTTCTGATCATAAATCTTCTTTTCAGGTTTTCCATTCAATAAAACTGTTATGGAAGTAAAAAACCCTTTTAATTGATCTACGTGAATAGATAATTACAGATTGAATGATAATAATAATAATAATAATAATAATAATAATAATATAAAGCAATAATAATAATAATAATAATAATAATAATAATAATAATAATAATAATAATAATAATGATGATAACAACAACAATAATAATAATAATAATAATAATAATAATAATAATAATAATAATAATATTAACAACAACAACACAACATAATAATAATAATAATAATAATAATAATAATAATAATAACAACACCAAAATAATAATAATAATAATAATAATAATAATAATAATAATAATAATAATAATAATAATAATAACAATAATAATAATAATAATTATTATTATTATTTTCATAACTAATCATGTATTTAAAACTGCTATTCAATCTCGATCTTCAATTCAGCAAACTTGTTTATTAGAAGGGAGTTCACTAATGAATCAAAAGCCAAAGTTGATCAACTGCAAGCAATGAATTTATATTAATTTCTGGCTGTCTAATCACGGGGGCTAACTTTGATGGATGGGGGAGTCGGAACGAAATTACTGTGATAGGGGAGGTCACATCCCTCAGTTGGCTTTGCCCAGTAATGATAGATTTGATATAAATTGTGTTAATTCGTTTGAAAAAAAGGGGCTTTTAAGGTTCATATATATTTCAATGGAATATTTGAACCATTGCTTTTCTGGTTTATAAAGGATTTTAACCTTTATCTTCTTGATTCTGATAATGACATGTTTTTAACCCCTTAACCCCTTATCACATCACTCAATTGGCTTTGCCCAGTAATGATAAATTTCATATAAATTGTGTTAATACATTTGAAATAAAATAGAAAAGGATTTTAAGGTTCATATATATTTCATTGGAATATTTGAACCATTGCTTTTCTAGTTTATAAAGGATTTTAACCCTTATCTTCTTGATTTTGATAATGACATTTTTTAACCAGTAAACCCTTTCCACTTCCATTGGTGATTTTTAAGGAAACATCTGATGTAGCATATGTTTTCAATACCACAAAAAACCCTAGCATGTTGATATTTATTAGAAAGCTCACATCAAGACCTATCTATTGAATGCCAACTTTCCATAATTTTGGCTATTATAATGGAGAGTTTCCATTTTCATTACCCGCCCCCCCCCCCATATTTATTATTTTGAACTTAATCAATGTAAAACAAATTTTAAGTTGGTTGAACCTTCCTTTATTCAACTGTTATTGAAATAGATATATCAAGAAGTACTATTACTTTTGTTGAAAATAAAGATTTTAAAAAATGCATACACATAATAACGTTAAAAATAAATGGAGAGAGTATATAATTGGAATAATGTTCATGAGGGTGAAAAATGACACATAAATAAATAGATACTCCTGCTGGAAATAAAGAAAAATAATTTCATGTAAATAATCACTCAAGTTGATTGATTGATTTTGATTGATTTGAAGTTCTTTGGCATCCTGACATCGAATGTCATTGACGCCGAGGTCAAGTTGAAAATAAGTGGGAATATATATATATAATATATATATATATATATATATATATATATATTATATATATATATATATATATATATATATATTTATATATATATATATATATACATATATATATATATATATTATATATATGTATATATATATATATATATATATATATATATATATATATATATATATATATATATATGTATATATGTATATATATATATATATATATATATATATATATATATATATATATATATATATATATATATATATATATAATGTGTGTATGTCTAAAAAACCTTCAGAAGTGTGAAAAAATACGACTTGGGTTTGAGATCATCCCAGTAATGCGAGGAGATAGTTTCGTAAGGGCACATTTGATGTCATTCTCGGCATTCAATCTATTTCCCTCCTTACTCCGGATGGTCAAAAGGGCTACCCAGCCTGACTAATGTAAGTTGAACCCAATGTTGAAAGCCTTTTTTTCTGCTTCTAAACGTGCCAGAGGGAACTCTTTGTTACGGCTAATCCAAAATGTAGATAATTTCAAGGAGTTAAATTCCATTTGTATGAGGTTGCTTACTTTTATTTCA
>NC_090754.1:94509661-94514661 GCF_036898095.1 Palaemon carinicauda | reverse complement strand
CCGGATCCGGATTTAAAGATAACGTCAAAACTACTCGACGGATTTGGACGAAAGTTTCACCACAGATAGATCTTAGGTCATGGATGACTCCCTTCAATTTTGGAGATGATCCGGATCCGGATTTAAAGATAACGTCAAAACTGCTCGACAGATTTAGACGAAAGTTTCACCACAGGTAGATATAAGGTCATGGATGACTCCCTTCAATTTTGGATATGATCCGGATCCGGATTTAAAGAAAACAACAAAACTACATGATGGATTTGGACGAAATTTTTACCACAGATAGATATAAGGTCGTGGATGACTCCCTTTAATTTTGGAGATGATCCGAATCCGGATTTAAAGATAACGTCAAAACTCATCGACGGAATTTGATGAAAGTTTCACCACATATAGATCTTAGGTCATGGATGACTCCCTTCAATTTTGGAGATGATCCGGATCCGGATTTAAAGACAAGGTCAAAACTACTCGACGGATTTTTACGAAAGTTTCACCACAGATAGATCTTAGGTCATGGATGACTCCCTTCAATTTTGGAGATGATCCGGATCCGGATTTAAAGATAACGTCAAAACTACTCGACAGATTTTGACGAAAGTTTCACCACAGATAGATCTTAGGTCATGGATGACTCCCTTCGATTTTGGAGATGATCCGGATCCGGATTTAAAGATTACATCAAAACTACCCGACGGATTTTGACGAAAGTTTCACCACAGATAGATATAAGGTCATGGATGACTCCCTTCAATTTTGGAGATGATCCGGATCCGGATTTAAAGATTACATCAAAACTACCCGACGGATTTTGACGAAAGTTTCACCACAGATAGATCTTAGGTCATGGATGACTCCCTTCGATTTTGGAGATGATCCGGATCCGGATTTAAAGATAACGTCAAAACTACTCGACGGATTTAGACGAAAGTTTCACCACAGATAGATATAAGGTCATGGATGACTCCCTTAAATTTTGGATATGATCCGGATCCGGATTTAAAGATAACGACAAAACTAAATGATGGATTTGGACGAAATTTTTACCACAGATAGATATAATGTCGTGGATGACTCCCTTTAATTTTGGAGATGATCCGAATCCGGATTTAAAGATAACGTCAAAACTCCTCGACGGAATTTGATGAAAGTTTCACCACATATAGATCTTAGGTCATGGATGACCCCAATAAATATTGGAGATGATCTGGATCCGGATTCAGATTTAAAAATAACGTCAAAAATACTTGACGGATTTTGACAAAATTTTCACCACAGATAGATCTTAGGTCATGGACGACTCAGTTAAATTTTGGAGATGATCTGGATTCGGATCCAGATTTCAAGATCACGACAAAACTACACGAGAGATTTTGACTAAATTTTCACCACAGATAGATCTTAGGTCATGGACGACCACATTAAATTTGGAGATGGCCCGGTTGCGGATCCAGATTTAAAGACAACAACAAAACTGCACGACAAATTTTGACGCAACGCAATTTTCACCACAGATAGACCTTAGGTCATTAACTATTCCCTTAAATTTTGGAGATGATCCGGATAAAGATAACGACAAAACTACATGATGGATTTGGACGAAATTTTTACCACAGATAGATATAAGGTCGTGGATGACTCCCTCTAATTTTGGAGATGATCCGGATCCGGATTTAAAGATAACAACAAAACTACTCGATGGATTTTGACAAAATTTTTACCACAGATGTATCTTAGATCATGGACGACCCCAATAAATTTGGGGATGATGATCCGGATCCGGATCCAGATTTAAAGTTCACAACAAAGCTACACGAGAGATTTTGACGAAATTTTCACCACATATAGGTCTTAGGTTATGGACGACACCACTACGTTTTGGAGGTAATCCGGATCCGGATTTAAAGATAACGTCAAAACTACACGACGGATTTTGACGAAGTTTTCACCAAAGACTGGTCTTAGGTCATGGACGACCCCATTAAATTTTGGAGATGATCTGGATTCTATATCTGGATTTACATTTTTCGCCTTCTACCGTCAGCACATGAATAGGGGTGCGTTATCCGTAGACTTTGGTTAAATGTTACACTAGATTTATCCATAGTCAGCATATGAAAAAAAATTGTTTGGTCCGTAGAGTTAAGTTAAATGTTTGCAATACTCTTTGGCGAAGATCTGAAATTTTTGAATGCTCATGTTGATATTATTTCTATCCTTTTACTGTTCTTAAAATATTTTGTTTTTCCTAGTTTCTTTTCCTTACTGAGCTATTTCCCTGTTGGGGCCCCTGGGCTTATAGCATCTTGCTTTTCCAACTTGGGTTGTAGATTAGCATGTAATAATAATAATAATAATAATAATAATAATAATGATAATGATAATAATAATAATAATAATAATAATAATAATAATAATAATAATAATAATAATAATAATGATAATAATAATAATAATGATAATAATAATAATAATAATGATAACTCTAGGTTGATGATTTCCATGGAGATATAACTGGTGCTATTTGAACTTATTATTTTCTGAATAACTATTGCGAATACTTTGCCTTTTTTTATTTATCTTTCATTGTGGTTACATAGTTCATAACGGGAAGTCTAATGCAGAATTGTTGTGAATTTATTACGAAAAGTCTCTCCTGCTTTTGATAAAATGTAGGAAACACAAGTCATGAATAAATCATTGGTCTGTGTAAAATAACTTTGACCTTTGATCTCAGGTTGGAAATACTGAATTTGAAACGACTTACTCTTCCACCATTTTTCTTCGAGGAGGTCTCCTCCACCATTTCTCAACTAGGAGATCTCTTCCACCATTTCTCATCTAGTAGATCTCTTCCACCATTTCTCAACTAGGAGATCTCTTCCACCATTTCTCTTCCAGGAGATCTCTTCCACCATTTCTCATCTAGTAGATCTCTTCCACCATTTCTCAACTAGGAGATCTCTTCCACCATTTCTCTTCCAGGAGATCTCTTCCACCATTTCTCATCTAGCAGATCTCTTCCACCATTTCTCATCTAGATCTCTTCCACTATTTCTCATCTGTGATATCTCTTCCACCGTATCTCATCTAGGAGGTCTCTTCCGCCATTTCTCATTTAGATCTCTCCCACCATTTCTCATCTAGGATATCTTCCACCATTTCTCATCTAGCAGATCTCTTCCACCCTTTCTCATCTAGCAGATCTCTTCCACCGTTTCTCATCTAGGAGGTCTCTTCCACCATTTCTCATTTAGATCTCTTCCACCATTTCTCATCTAGCAGATCTCTTCCACCATTTCTCATCTAGCATATCTCTTCCACCCTTTCTCATCTAGCAGATCTCTTCCACCATTTCTCATCTAGATCTCTTCCACTATTTCTCATCTATGATATCTCTTCCCGTTTCTCATCTAGAAGGTCTCTTCCACCATTTTCCATTTAGATCTCTCTCACCATTTCTCATCTAGCAGATCTTTTCCACCATTTCTCATCTAGCAGATCTCTTCCACCAGTTCTCATCTAGTAGATCTCTTCAACCATTTCTCAACTAGGAGATCTCTTCCACCATTTTTCTTCCAGGAGATCTCTTCCACCATCTCTCATCTAACAGATCTCTTCCACCATTTCTCATCTAGATCTCTTCCACTATTTCTCATCTATGATATCTCTTCCACCGTTTCTCATCTAGGAGGTCTCTTCCACCATTTCTCATTTAGATCTCTCCCACCATTTCTCATCTAGCAGATCTCTTCCACCATTTCTCATATAGGATATCTCTTCCACCATTTCTCATTTAGGAGATCTCTTCCACCATTTCTTATTTAGATCTGCTCCACCATTTCTCATCTAGCAGATCTCTTCCACCATTTCTCATCTAGCAAATCTATTCTACCATTTCTCATCTAAATCTCTTCCACCATCTCTCATTTAGAGGTGTTTTCCACCATTCCTCATCTAAATCTCTTCCACCATCTCTCATTTAGAGGTCTCTTCCACCATTCCTCATCTAGGGGATCTCTTCCACCATTTCTCATCTAGGAGAATCTCTTCCGCCATTCCTCATCTAGATCTCTTCCACCATTTCTCTTCTAGGAGGTATCTTCCACCATTCCTCATCTAGGAGGTCTCTTCTTCCTTCAATTCCGAAAGGGTGTTGAGGTCTATGTAAGCCGTTCTTCATGAAATTCCCTCGAATGTTAGCTATTGTCCTCTAGCTGCGAAAAAAGGGAATAACTGGGGAGTATTGCACAGCCCTTCGTCGAGAGCAATATCTGAATTTCGTTTGATTTTTTCAATGTAGTTCAAGTCGAAAACGCTTCTCCTTTACGTAATAGCAGCTGGAAATTTGCCTCGAAATTGCTACAGTATCTGAATAGAGTTGTTATCTCCATCACACTATATTGCTATTAGCAATAATTGTTCGCTTAGGTAAACAATGCTGATACCGAGATTGATAAAATCTCTTGAAAAAAAAATAAACAATTAAATTCAAATATATCAATTTTGTAATTGATAGAATTTTTTGGCGTTTTTTTTTCTTCTATAATTTGTCTCTTATTAAGAGGGTAGTCTAAAGTGTTTCATTTAATGGGTTAGATATATTTCATTATATTCCATCTGTCACTAACCACTCACTCAAAAAATAAAATACTAAAATTAATAAAAAAAAAACTTGGTAACAAATATTTTCTCATATAACATATAATTTTCTGATGACCAAATAGTATTTATAAATACCATCTATATATTTACTATTGCTTTCTTTTGAAATAAACGTCAATAAGAACATTTCAAAATAAAAATAAAAATATATTCAAAGCTCAAACCAAAAATTAAATGGTAAAATCGAAGATGATTCTTTGAAAATTTAACCAAATCAATCACGCTTCGATGATGTATCAACAAATTAATCCCTGGAGATTGTATTTTAATTTTCAAATACTTGATAAAAGGAAACAATCGATCAATTGATTATCTTAACACATTCTTTCACA
>NC_090754.1:94489661-94499661 GCF_036898095.1 Palaemon carinicauda | reverse complement strand
AATGTAGTTCACAAATTGATGCTTCAACGGCTGATTACTCTTAATGATAGATGGATCATGAGCAACAATGTATTAGCCAATTAAAATGGGGATATAAGCGTTAATTTTACATATAATTTGTAATCAGTATTTCTATTATGTGGACTATTTGCCTGTGAGCTACAACTCCCAATAATTCATCTTATTCATCTCACGGTAATTAATCTATGGATCATGAACCTACCCTAACCTCACCTTAACTAAAAGCATCTCACCTAAAATAAACTAACCTCAGATTAGCTAGCCCCATCTCATCTTATACTAACCTCAGATTAGCTAGCCCCACCTCACCTTACCTAAGCTAAGTTTACATCACCTAACATAAACTAGCCTCACCTTACCTAATTTAAACTAACCCCACATTAGCTAGCCTAACCTCACCTCACCTAAGTTTACCTAACCTTACATTAGATAGCCTAACCTCACCTAACCTAACCTAACCTCACTTAGGCTAACCTAACATCACATTACCTAACATAACCCTACCTAAACTAACCTAACGCAATCTCCCCTCACCTAACATAATCTAACCTCACCTCACTGCACCTAACCTAACCTCACGTAACAAGCTATGGCAAACACCACCAATTTCCAGACGTATTCCATCATTTCCTAGACAGTTAATCCCATTAGATACCCAATAAAACCAGTTACCTTTACAATTATCTCTCTAAAACACTAAGATAAACCATAAAAAGATATTGAGGAAATGGCTATAAATGCAAGATACTAAACTACGCATTTCTCCACACCGATATATTCTTTCGAGTTTGGCCTTAAACCTGACCCAAATTCAAATCGAGATGCAAACTTATTCCTCCAATCGGAAGAAAAATGCAATTTTTTCTTCCTCAACTAGAATGGCTTTCCCCAAATGATTTTCGCCGGGCACTCTTGTCTGCCCGAGAAGTGATAATGATTTTCAATATGCACAAGACCTGAGTGAGGGAGGGGGGTGGATGGAGGGGGGGGGGGGTCTTCACAGATCCAATTCCAAGTACAGAAATCAAATCATTGTTAGCTTAGGAAACCTGAGGTTTCTCTTCTGTGTGCGTTCACTCCTTGGAGGAGCTGAAGATCAGGTGAGCCTTATTTGTTTTATTTTGAGTAAATAGGGAAAAAATTCCCTTTTCAAAAGGGAACTCTTGCCATATGAAATGGAAAAGGGGATTCAGGTTTTTTTTAAAGTTTGGTCTTGAAAATGGATGTTTAATGCCTATGAATAATCTCGGTAAATACAAATATATAAGCACTATATATAGTCTGTATGGTATACTGTATGTATTCATTACTGTGTAATAAATCCCTGATGACTCATTAGGTAGACCTATAGCCTTCCTCCCCCCCCCGCCCCCCCCGCCCCCATTCCTGTGAGGCGCCAGTTAGGTGATAACTGAGAGGCGAAGTGAATGCAACTAAACTTTATCAAACAATCATCGAGTGTATATACAGCGACTTGCGAGGAAGAACGTCACATAAATTCAAACATGATAAGGCAAGAACTAGGATGCTAAGAAATATTGATCTATTAACATTGCAGGGAAGAGCGAGAGAAAAGATAAAAAAACAAAACCATTACAGTGTATGAGCGTGTATGAAACACGTTCGGTACAAAAGGATGGTGAGGTTGTTGACATTAAAAGAAACTATCGAGCTTCTGAGGGGATCGAACCCCAATCCAGCAGATAGCAAAGCAGATACGTTTCTAGCAGGCTACCAAATTGACCAAGCAAGAGCATTATAGAAGCTTCCATGACACCAAATGTAGGATAATTACCTTCAGACTATATTTTTCCCATTCAATCCCTGGTTCTATAACTAGTTCTGAAACTATAAAAGAGATTACTCGAGTGCCATAAGCGGATGAGATAATGATGAGGGGTAGACGGAGATGGTTTGGGAATGCTCTTTGCACTCCCCAAAAGAGATTAGTTCACCAAACGTTCAGCTGGGCTCACCTAGACCTACATGGCAGAAGATTATGAAGCGCGAAGTAAATGGTGGTGAATGGAGAAGTATTGATTTAAAAGCTCAAGATAGAGACGACTGGCGAAATCTTACCGAGGCCCTTTGCGTCAATAGGAGTAGGAAGAGGAGATGAGGATGATGATGATGATGATGATTCCTGGTTCTATATTCTCTTCCATCACTGGGAAAGGAAAAGATGCTTTAGAGTCGGCATCCAGGATTTAATACCTTAAAAGCCACTCATGAATGGCAGAGGCAAATGAGAGTGACATTGCCATATCAAGCAGGACAATGCCCTCGAGACTGCGCATATTACATACGATCAGTGACCAAACCGCCTTTCCTCCCAAGCTATGACTAAAGAGGGCCAGGCAATGGCTGCTAATGACTCAGTAGATAAACCTGTAGGCTCCCCCCAAAACCTTCATCCTTATGTCACAAGGATGGTGAGGTTGCAGCGACCAAACCCCAGCCTGGCAATCACCAGGCAAGGACGTTACCACCAGACCACAATAAAACTAATATCCTGGTTTTTTTTTAAATGAATACAAATTCCTTCTTTTATGGTACAAACGTTGACTGAGCCCTAGTTTGCCTACTTCCCTAAAGGGTAAAAACTGCTAAACCTTAGTTTTTTTATAGAGATCAAACATACAGTGTCTGTAATTGTTTGCCAGCCACGGTAATAAGATTAGGTACGCCTAAAGATGAGATGCATATCAATTTCCAAAATTCTGTAAAACCATTGTTTTGCTAAAAGCAAATTTCGAAAATGGCATTAAAGTCAGAGGGAGAATAGAGTAGTTGGTTTTGATGTACACGAATTTTATGCTTGAATGAAAGTGATTATTTTCCTTACATTATAAAGAGGAAGTGTCTGGTTATATGTATATATAAACACACACACAAACACACACACACACACACACACACATATATATATATATATATATATACATACATATATATATATATATATATATGTATATATATATATATATATATATAGCATACATTTCTTTTCGGTCACGCTTAGTGTGTGCATGCATATCTATCTGAGCATTTTTGACGGGTCGCGTACACCAATGTGTGCATAAAGTATATATATATATATATATATAGTGTGTGTGTGTGTGTGTGTGTTTGTTATCCGGATAATCTAAAGTGCTGTGGATATCATTACACCACCCAGCCCAGAAAATATTTATATAATAGGTATAGTATAAAAAGATATACAATTCATCTTTAGTTAACTGGTTATTTTGCCACTGTGCTCATAGCAGGATTACCATTAAATACCCAGGTCATAAAAGGTCACTGCACCAAGGTCATAAAAGGTCACTGCACAAAGGTCATAAAAGGTCACTGCACCAAGGTCATAAAAGGTCACTGCACCAAGGTCATAAAAAGACACTGCACAAAGACCATAAAAGTTCACTTAGGTAAAAAAAGGTCACTGCACAAAGGCCATGAAAGGTCACTGCAATTCTCAATGATTCATAAAAGTTTGTCTTTATTTATGAAATAAAACATTATGAATAAAAATATGATTTATACAATTTTGGAAATTTCGGCCCAAAAATATTTCGGTTTTAGTTTATTAAATATTGACCTCATTATGATATATATATAAAAAAAGAAAAAACTGAATGCTTAACACAACCCCCTCACTGAAACACACTGTAATGTGAAAACGATTATCTGAGAGAGAGAGAGAGAGAGAGAGAGAGAGAGGAGAGAGAGAGGAGAGAGAGAGAGAGAGAATCTTGCGTACATTGGACTGAACACACATCTAAAACGACCATTTCCATTACGAATTGCAACGTATCTAAGCTCCTGCTCAGCTCCCTTTGGGAACCAGATGCTTGATATTAAACTCCCAAGAATCCCCACTGTGGTAAATGCTGTGGCCGAGTATAAATGCAATTTAAAAGGGAAAATACTGTTTGTGTGTGCTGGGCTGCGCAAAACTGCATTCTGGAATACTGGTGGATATAGTCACTCGTATGCATTGCTCCATTTCATCTCTCGAATTTTTTCAGTCTCTATCAGATCTTGACAGTGTCTCTCATATTTTCTTCATATCTCTTAGGATCTAAAAGTCTCTCATTTTCTGCCATTACCATCTCTCATGTCTAGTTTGTGTAGGAATATTTAAACGTCTCTCTGATTTTCTCTGTTGGAATCTATCAGGCTCTTGGTCTGTACCAGTGTCTCAGATTCTGTTTGTCTCTCGTGATTTACCAATGTCTCTTCAATTCTGTCTTTGGTTTTAATGGTAACGAAATATTTGGATGATATTACACATGTACATTGAAATGCAAATTATTCTCGAAAATAAACCAACTTATTTTATCCTAATTCTAATTTTTTCCAGCAAATACGTCTGCTGAAATAGTGCATAATTTGGTCCCTTTAGTTTAAATTCATTAAAGAAAATAAAAGTAAAAAATTAATTTGGACTATTCGTCTTTCCATTTTATGTCATCTCTGGCTCTTAGTTAATGAAGACTATAAGAAACGAAAATATCATAAGGACCGGATGGATACGGTTTTGAGGGATACTGAACTATGGGTTCCAGACCCCGTAGACTTTTCAACCTCACTGCTCCAAGGTGCGAGTTCTCAAACTCGCCATCCTGGAACTATGTTTAAACCTTTTCTTCTGTACTGCTCAAGGGGAAGGACCTGCGTCATACCTAATGAAGCATCGTAATCTTAACCAATCAATCAATCAGTCTTTTTCTAATCTGATCTTCAGTTTTCCTTTGGAGATGATGACAAACAGATTTTTATCAAAAGAATTGTCCAACCATCTCTTGTATTGCAGCAAATCTGCGATTGCTGTTATGGTTTTCACATTTTATCTTACTTTTCTCTTACTGAACATTTTACTTTTCTTTCTCTTCCAGATTAATAAGGTTTTTAAAATCAGCTCATGAATGGCAGAGAGAAGGGACAGTGACAAATCCCTAATCAACAGGAAAATGCCCTAGAGACTGGCCAAATATCCACATGATCAGCGTCAAAGTACTCTTTTAACCGAAGCTAGGACCAGGGAGGGCTAAACAATGGCTAATCATGACTCAGCAGGTAGACCTATAGGGTCCCCCAAATCCCCTCACAAGGATGGTGACATAGCCCAAGCTAGGGACCAGGTAGGGCTAGCCAATGGCTGCTAAAGACTCAGCAGGTAGAACTATGTGTTCCCCACACCCCCTCACTAGGATGGTGACGTAACCCAAGCTAGGACCTGGTAGGGCTAGCAAATGGCTGCTGATGACTCGGCAAGTAGACCTATTGGCTCCCACAAATACCCTCACAAGGATAGAGAGGTTGCAGGCACTACAAGAAACTATGTATGTTTGAGTGGGACTCGAACTCCAGTCCGACGATCGTTACCAATAGGTCATCAAATGCTTTTTTGAGACCTGTATATCATTATAAACGGAACAAGTTTATAATATATTTTATATTATAACTGAAATTAACAGGATTCCTAACAATTCCTTATTTTGATTTGATGCTGAGTCAGTATTTCGCCTCCCCCTTGTCATCAATATTAATAAAATCATAACAGCAGTCGTTTATTGAATCACTAACAATTCTAGCTTTACCTGGCTGGGTAATCTGTTACGGCCTCTAAAATGGATGATATTTGCTGCTTCCTTTTCACAATCCATCAACTTTTCAATTTAAATGCTAACCTCGTCCAGTGGGAAATTTACATTGAGAGTTTGGTTGCAGAACGTGAAGTCTCTCTCTCTCTCTCTCTCTCTCTCTCTCTCTCACTAAGTAAGTGTCAGCTATTTCTCTTGGAACGAAAATAAAATAACGCCTCCCTCTCGTGCTCTTTCTATACAAAATTTCTTGAAATCGGTAAAAACAATCTCTCTCTCTCTCTCTCTCTCTCTCTCTCTCTCTCTCTCTCTCTCTCATTCTCTAAGTGAGTGCGGGTTTTTCCTCTGCAATTGAAAATAAAACCATGCCTTCCTCTCCTTCTCTTTCTATACAAAATTTCTTGAAATTAGTAAAGAATGATCTCTCTCTCTCTCTCTCTCTCTCTCTCTCTCTCTCTCTCTCTCTCTCTGGCGGGATGTTGCAATAACAACCCCCACACCCTTGAATCACACTATACAGACAAATGTCTCCTCTGCACAAACTTTCCCTTTACTTTATCATAAACTGGACTCTTAGACTGAAGGGAAACGAAAACAAATCATATCCTTAAAACTATATTTCTTAAAACTTAAAAATAAATCGAACCATTCACAATCAAAATAATAATCACACTTACAACTAATCAAAAACTTCACACTAAATATACAATAACCACCATTCAAATAATCAACAAAACCCCTAACAAAACTTAAATCAACCGCACACCAACACCCAAATAAATATCTGTGTTCATATATATTTTATAGACACCAACACTGTCGCCACACACAAGTCAACTGTCTTTTATGGCACGACACCACTATATGAAACCAGAACACTGTCTTAAATTTCCATAACGGCCTTAACTCCTCGGGGTCATCATCATCATCATCATCATCATCATCGTCATCATCATCATCATCATACGATATCTTAATTGTAATAAACAGGCAAGGTCGTCAACAGTTGGTCAATCAAATGAGCAGTGTAAACAAAATCGTAATACAGGCCAGGTCATCAACAGTTGAGCAATCGAATAACGAAGTCTAAATGCAATCCTTTATTACAGGCCTGGTCAGCAACAATAATCCACGTTCAAAAAACTTGAATCTCTCCAAAGGAGGAATCACGGCCTGCCAAAATAAAAAAGAAAAACACTTACGAACACTCCTAGCTAACTAAACTATCACACCATAATCAAAGATAAATAATAAATTTTTCCCATCATTCACAATCACGATAAGAAAAGATAAACAAAACTGTACTTATTTTTTAAATAAATAATCACTTCCACGCTGGTAATAAAGAATAATAAATATAATCCAGCATTCAAACACGCAACTGCCTTAAGCAGCAGTCAAATCAAAATAAGCATTCACCCAAGACATTCACCACTGTCGTAACCTAACTAAAAACATGAACAAAAAATCTCATTTAAACCAACAGTCTTTCTCACCACAAACAATCGATACACTAACTACCTCTCTCTCTCTCTCTCTCTCTCTCTCTCTCTCCTCACTCTCTCTCTCTCTCTCTCTTTCTCAGCATTTGGCAAAAAACTAAAAAAATAAAAATAAAACAAAAATAAATCCTCCACATTCCTTCCCCCTTACTTTGCCAAATCCTACTACATTTTCACACAACCACTTACAGTATTTTTTTCATAACCCTGTCGCAGTCAGGAACGGGACCTCTACTCCGAGTAACTGGGCCTCCATATACTCTCTCATTCACTTCTTCCTTATCACAATCATTCGCTACATTAACACTATTCCTATCTAGATCCCTATCATCTAATATATCATGTACAATCATATCTACCTCGTTCTCATCTGGCCCTAAAATTACACTCATTTCTGTAAACAGCTCATCTATTTCATCAAAAACATTGTCAACTTTAGCAAAAGATTCATTCATGCTACTTATCATTCTCTCATCTCTCATTCTCGCATTAGTCATCCTTTCTTTTACATCATCTAAGGAAAAGCCACACACACTATAGGTATCATTCATACTCAGCCATGATTCATCTGTATTAACATATTTATCTTCCAAACACACTTGCACATTTACACCCTTGTCATACTTATTTCTATTCTCACTTTTACTTATAAAATTTCCCCTTCTTTCATCCTTACTTAAAGCTCTCGTATTCTTCCTTTTCTTATATTCTACTAACACCAACTGTTTACCTTTCAGACCTAATTCCTCATACATACTAGGTTCACACTTGTTCCTTTTCAACCATTTACTCATCCCATTCTCTTGGATATACTCAGGTACCTCTTTCCATTTACGCAACTGGTTGTGGTGTGCCATAACCCTTTCCGCACTACCACCAACACACAACTTACCCAAAACATAACTTAATCCACTCGAACCAACTTCTAACACCTCATAGGGACCTTCAAATTTATCACGCACCTTATTTACATTCATTCTACCCTTTTTAATTACTTCTTTCAAAACTCTCTCACCAACTTAAAGGCTTTCAAACCTCTCATTTGCTTTCCTCCACACATCTCTATCATCCTCCGACACACCCAACCTCGGTCTTACTATCTTTTTCAAAATTTAACACAAACTTACATGGAGACATACCCGTACTCTTATGCACTGTTGCATTGTAAGCCCACAACGCTCTACCAACATACAAATCCTAATCATTATCACATGTACTCATCATTCGCAATATTTCAGTTAATGTTCTTACAGTCCTTTCAGCCAACCCATTTGCACTTGGCATATAAGGAGTCGAATACACATGTTCAATACCCCATTCTCTTAACATCTGCTCAAACTCCCATCCAATAAACTCAGGGCCATTATCACTTAACATTCTAGCAGGCTTACACACACACATCGGCAACATCACTTGACCAACCATTCTTGCAACAGTCTCACTCCTTTTATTCTTTATAGGCACTGCATACGTAAACTTACTCATGTGATCTACCATAATAATCATTCCCACGTGTCTCCTCGCAGTCACAGGCAACGAAACACAATCAATCACAAACATCTCAAACGGTTCTTTCATACGTAATCTCAAATCAGGCGGATTAGCATGCACTCTCTGATACTTCCCTTTCTGGCAGTCTTCACACATAGTCGCTACATCCTTACATATCTGACTCAATCCAGGTGTAAATAATCTCTCACACATGCATTCCATAATTTATTCTTACCCAGATGCCCATATCTGTCATGCACTAACATACACATACTTACAGCTGCATACATCGGAAACACAGGAACATATATATCTTCATGCATTCCTTTATGTAAAAATAAAAAACAATATTCTTACACACAATAAGTCTCCTTACTAACTTTCTTATACCCCTCTAAATCAGACGGGCCATTCTTCTACCTCAATACTATTCAACATACATTCACGTAACTTTTTAATTTCCACACATGCATCTTGCATTTCTTCCACCCTCCTCTTTAGTCAATAGATAATCCTCACTCCTCGTAATATCAACCATGCCAACAAAATTCGCCATAAATACACTATTATCTTCTATCATAGCTACTTTGCATCCATTCTTCAGAAGCAAACCACTACCAATATCAACTTGATATATCATGCAATCTTAAAAAATCAATACCTATGAAAAAAAAACTAGGCATCTCATTCTCTCCCATTTACAATGAAATTATGTTCCACCTCCATACTTCCCAGTTTTACTTTCAAACGCACTTCTTCCCAAACTAGCAAACTTCCTTTACCTATCCCCATGAATTCTCACACTCGTACATTGCCTTTTCACTTCCCAATTGTTACCGCTCTATTTCCTTGATAAACAGACATATTCACTAATGACACTTGCGCACCTCTATCAATTAAACTACAGTATTCATTCTTATTTATACCTACATACGTCATCATTCTTCCTTTTACACCATGCATACAAATGTTTACTCTCCTATCAATAGGGTCATCCTTGTCACACCCATGTTCATCTTCGCTATCTTCCATGCTCATACCACTCTGATTCATGTCACTCGGGCAATCCTCCTTCTCACCTCAACAACTTGCAACATCTTTCATTACATTGTAACCTCAATATATACTCCCTTTCAGTCTCCTTATTTGCTCGGTACTGCATCGGAACGATTCCCTCCAAAATACAAATAAACAGTGACACCATACAAACATGCATGCTACCAACAATACTTTTGATAACAATTCACCCTCAAGCACACTATCCTCCTCCTTATATGCCATTTCTTTCGATACTTCATTCCCAACACTCATTCTAAGCTCATCTATACTAGCAGGTATATCCCTATTCAAACCCTTTAATTTAAACTTCTTTAACTCACA
>NC_090754.1:94479661-94482161 GCF_036898095.1 Palaemon carinicauda | reverse complement strand
TGGAGCAAATTCTGCGGAAAACATCAGCAAAATAATAGAAGAAATTCCAAAGAATATTCAAGTGATAAAGAGACTTATAAAGAAAGTTTATATCAATCAACACATTCCATCAAAGAACAATAAGAAGTCCAATATGGTGAATATGCTGATTGATGCATTGGGAAAAAGAATGCCAAAATGGTATAATACATGTAAGATATGGTATTCCATTAATAATCCTCAACAACTGAATAGAAGATGTGATGCCTGCCATGTTCCAACACACCCTATATGTGCTGAAATACAGCAAAAAATAAAAATATAAAGACACAAAGGTATTCTGCTCAACATGCTTAGTCTGGATAGAAAATATAATTAAGTCGAGACTAAATCTGCAAATAGTTGAAGATAAAGAAGAGGAAGAAGAAGAAGCAGAAGAAGAAGAAGAAAAAAAAGAAAAAGAAAAAGAAGAAGAAGAAGAGGAAGAAGAAGAAGAAGAAGAAGAAGAAGAAGAAGAAGAGAAAAATGAACAGGATATGTGTAAGGATGCAGAGGAAATCATTGATATAACGTATGATGCCATCCAACAACATATTTATGAAGAAATAAATTATCAGATGGAAACAAATAATAGACCCAAGAGACTCTACCCAGACTTATATACTTGTAGGGAAGAGCAAGAACAAGAAAAAAAAAAAAGAAAGATATAGTCTGCAATTTGCTGAAAAGAGGGGAATTGCAGATTTGGCGAAAGATGCTACTACAAGCATCCAAAGATATGCCATAATTATGAAATATATGGTAAATGTGCGTATTTAGACGGATATGGAGACGAATGCAGATATCTCCATCTAAAAATATGCAAAAACCTAAAAGAAAGAAAAGGATGCAGTTTCAAAAAAAATGTCGATATATGCATCTTGCAACCATGAATGAAAGTAAGAAAACTCAGCAAACTGAAAAGAAAATTGAAAGCAAAAATGAAACAAAAAAAGAAACAAAAAAGCACGCCGCGTATATACCGCGCTATGCACCAAAGACCCCAAGATATGAGGCCTTGCAACCCAAATATGCACATTTAGAGCCCAATTACAAAGAATGCATCTATAATGCCAGGGTTTTTGCAGATATGGGGATAATTGCAGGTATACACACAAAAATAAATATGAAGGCGAAAGAGCAAATATAATAGAAAAGTTGGATTTTTTAATGGCATAATTCCTGGAAATGAAGAAAAGAACATCATATCAGAACTGGAAGGAAGCATGGGAGAATCCATATTATTACCAATATTAAATAATGGGAGATTTTAACTTTCCTTTCGTGGATTGGAAAGAACGGATAGAAGAAAGTGGTTGTATGTATACATATAAAAAAAAGCGTAATAGTAGCGCAGAAGATAAGAGGCAATTTGAAAAGCTTCAAGATATGCTATTAGAACATAATATGCAAAAAATAAACCACATTCCAACAAGAAAGGAAAATGTCCTAGATCTAGTATTTGTGAATGAGGTGAATTATGTTAAAGAAATAATAGTGTATAACACAGAAATTCCAGACCACAATGTCATAGAATTGATAGTCCATTCCAAAGCAAGTGATCGCACAATTAATAAAAGCACAAAACTTTGGGAAGGATATGGAAAATATAATTTTTATAGTAAGAATATAAAATGGTCAGAAATAAATGAAGATTTGAATAAAGAATGGAAAAAAGTATTTGTAAGTGATAATATACAGGTAAATACGGACATACTGTACAAAATACTGGATAAAATTGTTGAAAAATATGTACCGAAAAAAAACCAATAAACCAAAGACATGCATACAAGAGACAGAAGGATCTCATTTCAGAAAATTAGAAAGTGGAAGAAAAATATTGCAAAAAAAAAAAAAAAATGTGTGGAAAATGATGGAAATAATATGTAAGATAGAAAATGCTAACAAAGGATTATACAGTCTAAAGAAAATGAAAAAAGGGACTTGGAAGAAAGGACACTTCAAAATATAAAAAAAAAACCCAAAGTACTTTACTACTATGCAAAAAAGATGAATAGGCCCTCTAAGAATTGAAGGACGGCTAACCAATGAAAAAAAGGAAATATGCAACATATTAGCAGAAAAATATAAGAGTGAGTTCACGCCAAGAATTGCGAATGAGAATAATGAAACAGAAATGAAAGAAGAAAGTTGAATATCTAACAGATATAGATATTAATGAAGCAGATATTGTCAAGGCTATAAACGAAATTAAAAATGGATTGACAGCCGGACCGGATGGAGTTCCAGCGATTTTGTTAAAAAAAACTTCAAACACTATCGCGAAGCCGATTGCAATACTGCTAAGATAAAGTGTAGATATGAGCGAGATATATGTTAAACATAAATTAGCTTATATAACCCCTATCTTCAAAAGTGGATCAAGCCTAGAGGCAAGCAATTATAGACCTGTTAGTCTAACATCACATATTATGAAAGTGTATGAGAGGGTAATAAAAAAGAAAATAATGAATCATTTGGT
>NC_090754.1:94472161-94474661 GCF_036898095.1 Palaemon carinicauda | reverse complement strand
TATATATATATATACGTATTAACATCATCAGCAAAACTGTAATAGTTAACTCCATCAATACTAGGTTGGTTTGCTGTGAGCGATCACACGGAAATCTCCCGCCATCATCAATCAGCGCTGGCCAGCGTAGTGATGAAAACTGGCCAAACCCCAGACATGAATATTGACATATCTGAGGCCTTTGTCCTGCAGTGGACTAAAAACGGCTGCATTTGTCAAAGTATATATATATATATATATATATATATATATATATATATATATATATATATATATATATATATATTACGTTGAAAAATTTACCATTATCAAAGCCCTGGGAATTTTGGGCAAAGGAGGTAATATTCTTTGCATGGAATTGAGGACGATCAATCTTTTCCTTTTTTCCCCCGAGAGTTTTAAAGCAGAAATAAATCTTGAGTTTGCCGTGTTTTTACAAGCGAAGAAAATTTGCTCATAATGTAGCAATCTGCATAATTTAAGAAAAATACACGGCTCTGAAGATACTGTCGATTGGCTGGGGATAAAAACATAGTCTTTATAAAAGAGAAAAGAAGTATTTCTTCAATCGCCTGAAGACTTACACGTAGTTCCCTATTCACAAAAAGGTTTACAGGTTGTATACTAAACTCCCAAAGGTTTAAAGGTGTTATACTAAACACAAAAAGGTTTAAAGGTGATATACTTAACTCCCAAAGGTTTAAAGGTGGCATAATAAACTCCCCGAAGGTTTAAAGGTCGTATAATAAACTCCCAAAGGTTTAAAGGTCGTATAATAAACTCCCAAAGGTTTAAAGGTGGTATACTAGACACCCATAGGTTTACAGGTGGTATACTAAACACCCAAAGGTTTAAAGGTGGAACACTAAACATCATAAGGTTTACTGGTGGTACACTAAACAACCAAAGGTTTAAAGGCGGTATACTAAACACCAAAAGGTTTACCGGTGGTATACTAAACACCCAAAGGTTTAAAGGTGGTATACTTAACACCCAAAGGTTCATATGTGATATACTAAACACCAAAAGGTTTACATGTGGTATACTAAACACCCATAGATTTACAGGAGGTATACTAAACACTAAAAGGTTTAAAGGTGGTATACTAAACAACCAAATGTTTACTGGTGGTATACTAAACACCAAAAGGTTTACAGTTGGTATACTAATCACCCAAAGGTTTACAGGTGGTATACTTAACACAAAAAGGTTTACAAGTGGTACATTAAACACCCAAAGGTTTACGGGTGGTATATACTACATATAGAGAAAACATTTCAATATTTACGAGTTAATACTAAAAATCTCGTTTAAAAAGTAAAAAAAAAAAAAAAAAAAAAAAAAAAAAAAAACGTGGGAAATCTCTGGAAAAAAAAACGAAGCTTAAGGAAAACATAAAATAAAAAGTGGAAAAAAAAAAACAACAATAATTTCTTATGAAAGAAAAACGAAACGCAGAGAAAAACATACTAAAAGTATAAAAAACCCGGAAAACGTTTTGAAATACAACGTTACACATACTCAACACCTGGAATACCTTAAAATACGTTTCACCAAGGAAACATTTAAGGGCAAAACCAACACGCAAACATTCAGCGGGTATCTTTATTGCCAAACTTCGAAGACATCCTCGCTGATTGGAAATTCAAAACGACTTTGCAAAGTGATTACAAGTTTCACATTGTTGTATAGAACTTAGTCTCTCTCTCTCTCTCTCTCTCTCTCTCTCTCTCTCTCTCTCTCTCTCTCCAACGACAAACGCAGAAGGCTATTAAGTGGGTGTATTGGGGGGCTAAGCGGACACTTTAACTACCCTTCTGTTAACCCTAACGTGTACAGTTGGACACAGGAATTCTCAGTACACCTTGCTTTGAGGATGTACACCCAACCACACCCTTACTTCGAGAGGAATTCCTGCGTTTAGCCCCGCCCACCATCTCCGCTATCTCTCCTTACAAGATACACTTCTTCGGAGCAAGGTATGATTCCAATATCCTGAGTGGCAACGTCTCGGTCTGGTGTTTGCCAGACGGGGGTTCAAGTCCCGCCCAGACTCGTTAGTGCCATTAGTGTCTACAACCTTACCATCCTTGTGAGCTAAGGTTGGGGGAGCCTAGAGGTCTATCTGCTGAGTTATCAGCAGCCACTTTCTGGCCCTCCCTTGTCCTAGCTTGGGTTGAGAGTAGGCTTGGGCACTGATCATACAATATATGCTCAGTCTCTAGGGCATTTTCCTGATTGCTAGGGCAATGTCACTGTCCCTTGCCTCTGCCATTCATGAGCGACCTTTAAACCTTTAAAAACTAAAACTTGTTATTGTAAGCCTGTTTCTTTACGTATATTTCCAAATAATGATTCTCCAAGGTCTTATAGATCCACCATTTATTTCTTCTATCTTCCCTATAGATTCCTGGATTACAATAACATCAAAGCCATTTATTATCAGGGAGGAAGTGATTTTACATTCTAATTATTCCCCTCTTCACAAAAAAAAAAAAAA
>NC_090754.1:94464661-94467161 GCF_036898095.1 Palaemon carinicauda | reverse complement strand
ACAAATCTGCCATACAATATAAAAAAAAATTCTAGGTAACCTTTCTTACATTTGGAACAAACCTGCCATACAATATAAATATTTTTTTCTGGGTAACCTTCCTTACAGCTAAGACAAAATCTGCCATGCAATATAAATATTTTTCTAGGTAACGTTCCTCATATTTGAGACAATTCTGCTACAAAACCAATATTTATCTATGCAACCTGTCCTTTCTATAATCTACAGAATCTGTTTAAACTTCAACTATACCCCAAACGAAATTCTATCATTAATTATACACCGAATACTTATGAAACGTTTTCTCTCTAATCTTTTGTCTAGCCTGGAGAACCAATAGATCCACAAAACCTGACTGAAATAAAATAAGATATTCATTAAAAATCAGGCCTACTTCATATCTCTTGCGTTAGACACCTGCTTCTGAGTGACTGAAAATATGGTGTGGACATTCTCTCTCTCTCTCTCTCCTCTCTCTCTCTCTCTCTCTCTCTCTCTCCTCTCTCTCCTCTCTCTCTCTCTCTCTCTCTCTAAAAAGGAGTCAATACCTTTCCTGTAGGAAATTCGGGAGAAGAAACCACCAGGCCATAATTCACCGTGAGATCTGTCAGCTGTTGCTTAGGTACACAAAGCAAAGGTGAACAAGAAATATTTTGTAATCTTAAACAAAAGAACTAACAAGTAGAAATAACGAGCTTCCTCTCTCTCTCTCTCTCTCTCTCTCTCTCTCTCTCTCTCTCTCCTCTCTCTCTCTCTCTCTCTCTCTCTCTCTCTCTCTCTCTCTCTCTATATATATATATAATTATATATATATATATATATATATATATATATATATATATATATATATATATATATATATATATCTGTATATATATATATATATATATATATATATACATATATATATATATATATATATATATATATATATATATATATATATATATATATATATATGTACCTATCCATATGTATACCTTTCAAAAACAACTTAATAACATTTCCATTATGCCATAAAAATTATGAATAATAAGAAATAAAGATGGCTTATGTAATATATCATTATTAAATGCAGAAAACAAAAACATAATACTGAAAAAAAAATTCTACAGAATATTTATTCTGTAAAGAAAGTGGTTTTCAAAATTTAATATAATGAACAAAACGAAAACTGAAACAAAACTTTCAAGTGATTTTAATTTTGTTAAAGACGTTATCGAAAGATGAAAATCCTTATTGGTGAAATAATAAGTAAATAATAATAATAATAATAATAATAATAATAATAATAATAATAATAATAATAATAATAATAAGAATTATTATTATTATTATTATTATTATTATTATTATTATTATTATTATTATTTTCATTAAATTATTACTTCTATTATTATTATTTTTATCATTGTTATTATTATTATTATCATAATTATTATTATTATTATTTTTATTAAAAATAAGAACAAATCTAGTTGAGAGAGAGAGAGAGAGAGAGAGAGAGAGGAGAGGAGAGAGAGAGAGAGAGAGAGAGAGAGAGGAGAGAGAGAGAGAGAGAGAGAGAGAGAGAGAGAATGGTTTAAATGATAGAACTATAAAATCTTTTATATTTAAAAAATTGTAAAGTAATAAAAATTATAATTTCAATATAAACATACAGAATGTACTTACAGAAAAAATAATAAATGATTCAATAAAAAGAAAAAACAGCAGAAAATAGATAAAAGAGTAATAATATAAGAACAGACAAGAAACACTATTTGAACAATGAATCAGATTAAAGTTGTTTTGCTCACATGTAAACATATACAGCACATCCGGTACTAAAGACTCGTATCAAACCTGTTTTGTATTTAATTTGAACATCGTTGTCACACAGACTTCAAACTTAGTTGATATTTGAGTGCATGAAAATCCACGCCATTTTATACATGTTAAGGTCAAAGGTCAAAGTCAGGCAAAAGTTCGAGAAATAGGCTGCCACAGCAGAGATCTGCGCTCTACTGATTCCCCCCCTATAGTAAATTTTTTTTAGCGAGGCAGATTTGCACAGACTCGCAGCGGTGCCCTTTTAGCTCGGAAAACTTTCATGATCGCTGATTGGTTGGACAAGATAATTCTAACCGATCAGCGATCTGGAATCTTTTCCGAGCTGAAAGGGCACCGCTACGAGTCGGTGCAAATCTGCCTCGCTTAAAAAAATTGACTATAGTTAGTAACATGTTCTTTTACAATCCCATGAAACAGTAAACACTGGCTTTCACGGTACTGTGAATTGTAACATGGTTTAGGGCAGTACTATAAAATAGCCCAGTATTTCTTGCCGGTATTTGGTATACTGAATTTTTTTGTTTTTTGAGAAATTTCATTAAAAAAAATAATAATAATCTCCAATAACTAATTTCTGAAATATATAGGAATCATGGAATTGGTTATATTTTTCCTCTTAAGAAATATATGAAAAATATTCTTTGGAGGCATACTTTTTTTTGTGCTT
>NC_090754.1:94460373-94464161 GCF_036898095.1 Palaemon carinicauda | reverse complement strand
GTATTTCTTGGGAGCCACATCCAAGTAGAATCGTTATCTGGTTCCCTCTTCCATTTCGTGAAATGTTCAGATATTTCCTGGAATGTCCAGGTAGATCACTTTCATAGTTATGGGTTATTTCATGCAATCTCTGGAATGGCAAATGGAATTGACTTTTCCAAATGGATTTTGACAAGGTGAATATGAAACATTATCGACTAGAATTTTGTAGATTTACGTAGGTTCATCCGCTCTCTCTCTCTCTCTCTCTCTCTCTCTCTCTCTCTTTGTCATTTGCAATGGTATTTTACAGTCAGGAAAGTATTGCATAATGTTTTTTTTAGAGATGTGTCTTAATATTTTATTGCCTATAATTTCTAGACATAAAAGCCTTTATTCGTTTAGCTGGGCTCCACAAGGCAATAGAAAAGTTGGAGGACCCAGGCCTACATGGAGGAGGACTATGAACCGTGAAGTAGTAGATGATGAATGGAGAAGTATTGAATTAAAACTCAAGATAGAGACAACTGATGAAATCTAACTGAGGCCCTTTGCGTCAATTGGCCTGGGAGATTATATATATATATATATATATATATGTATATATATATATACATATATATATATATATATATACATACATACATACATACATACATTCATATATATATGTATATATATATATATATATATATATTTATATGTATATATATAACTATATATATGTGTGTATATATATAGATTTATATATATGTATATATATACATTATATATATATATATATATATACCCAAAACGCTTGCTTTATTGTGCAAAGATATGTGGGGATACCTTAACGTGGTGAAAGGGGTTTCTGTATCGCCATGATAAAAAAGCTGTACTTTTCAATGACACACATACTAGGTTGGTTTGCTTGTGAACGACCAGCCTAAATTAAACATCAGCATTCGCACTGGCTAGGGTGGTGATGAAAATGGTCAAACCCCAGACATGAATAAGGACTTGTCTGTGGCTTTTGTTCTGCAGTGAACTAGAAACAGCTGCATATGTTGTATGTATGTATATATATATATATATATATGTGGTGTGTGTGTGTGTTTGTGTGTGTGTGTGTGTATGTTTTTTTTTTTGTATATAAAGCTTTGGATCCTGGGAGATGAAAAGACACCAGTCACTGCCACATTCATACTTTGAATGCCAAATAGTGGATGAAAGCCTGCTGTACCCACTAGGCTCACCAACACTGACCCTTTTCTTTCTTCATTCACACCCCGTCTTCCCACATGATCAAACCATTTTAGAACAAACTGATCCGTTATTTTTGACACTACTATAAACCCAAGGTATGACGGGGGGGAAAATCCTCTCAGTGAGGAAAGTAAATAATGAAATAAATAAACATAAAAGTAATGGATAAAGAATAAGTGAGATAAGGAATAAGTTTAAAGGTGATTCGATCAGTTGTTATCTATCATGCAATATGATAAAGATGTTCAATACGATATGTTATCTGTGCTGGGCAAAACTCATTGTTAGTTTGGTTCTTCGAGGAGGAATTAATATGTTTTCATCCCCATTAAACTTCTTATTGTATTTCTCGCCTTTTCAAAAAAAATTATTCATTTTAATAGAGTTGTTAGCTCTCTCTCTCTCTCTCTCTCTCTCTCTCTCTCTCTGTTAACAGTCTCATGTTTCATTTCCATTAAACTTTTTATGTTTGATTTTTCTCCTTTTCAAAAAAATATAATTTTTATGGAGTATGTCAGTTAATTCTCTCTGACTCTCTCTCTCTCTCTCTCTCTCTCTCTCTCTCTGTTAACAGTCTCATGACTCATTTCCATTAAACTTTTTATGTTTGATTTTTCTCCTTTTCAAAAAATATAATTTTTATGGAGTATGTCAGTTAATTCTCTCTCTCTCTCTCTCTCTCTCTCTCTCTCTGTTAACAGTCTCATGTTTCATTTCCATTAAACTTTTTATGTTTGATTTTTCTTTCAAAAAATATGATTTTTATGGAGTATGTCAGTTAATTCTCTCTCTCTCTCTCTCTCTCTCTCTCTCTCTCTGTTAACAGTCTCATGTTTCATTTCCATTAACTTTTCATGTTTGATTTTTCTCCTTTTCAAAAAATATAATTTTTATGGAGTATGTCAGTTAATTCTCTCTCTCTCTCTCTCTCTCTCTCTCTCTCTCTCCATGTTATTCAATCTGCCAAAGTCAAACCATTAAAAAAAAAATTTGCCTCCAAAGAATATTTTGTCATATATCTCAAGAGGAAAAATATAGCAAATTCCACGATTCTTATCTATTTCAGAATTAATTGTTGGAGATTATCTATTTTTATTTTTTTAATGGTATTTCTCAAATAATAAAATTCAGTCTACCAAATACTCTCAAGAAACACAGTGCTATTTTATAGTACTTTCCCAAATCATGTTACAATTTCACAGTACCGTGAAAGCCAGTGTTTACTGTTTTACGGCACTGTTAAAAGAACGGGGTTACTAACTAGAGGGGCACTCAGTAGAGCGCAGACCTCCGCCGCGGGCAGTTTATTTCTCGACCTTTTGCTTGACTTTGACCTTTGAACTTAACATGTATTAATTGGCGTGAATTTTCATACACTCAAATGTCAACCAATTTTAAAGTGTCTGTGACAACAATGTCCAAACTTATGGCTGATTACGTGAATATGACATTTTGCTTGACCGTGACCTTGACCTTTGACCTTGACTTTCCAAAATTTAATCATTTCCAGCTTTTTACATATCAGTTAATCCTGCAAGTTTCATTACTCTAGGATTAGAATTGAGGCCAGGAAGCTGTTCACAAACAAACAATCAAACAAACACAAACAGGGGCGAAAACGTAACCTCCTTCCAACTTCGTTGGCGGAGGTAATTAACAGTACAGCAAACATGTATATACACGGTATCGTACAAGTTTACTACTTGGTATTCAGTCGTTTGTCTGAAATACAAAACAGGTTTGATACGAGTCTTTAGTACCGGATTTACTGTATATGTCTACATGTGAGCAAAGCGAACTTACTTTACTTCATTGTTCAAATTGTGTTCTTGTTTGGCTTTTTTTTTTTTATTATATTATTACTATTTTATCCATTTTTTGTTGCTTTTTTTAATTATTTTTTTTTTTCGTGTAAGTACAACTTGTATGTTTATATTGATATTGTTCGTATTATTTACTTTGCGATTTTTATTTAAATGTAATAAAACATATACTCAGTTTATCATCTAGAGACTATTCTCTCTCTCTCTCTCTCTCTCTCTCTCCATTATATATATATATATATATATATAGCTACCTTTCTGTCTTTTTACCTATATATCTATCTATCTATCTATCTATCTAAACATAATGAATAAATGCAGAAAAAAACAATATTAAAAAAAATCCAAATGTTCTACAGAATATTATGTTATATGAAAAGTGATATGCGAAATTAATGAACAACTCGAAAACTGAGGAATCTTTTAAATGATTCTAATTATCACAAATGTGCAAATTAATAAAGAACCAAACTTCATTAGAATAAGTTCTGTTTAGAGAGAGAGAGAGAGAGGAGAGAGAGAGAGAGAGAGAGAGCACGTTCTTTCTACTTGTTACTTCTTTTGTCTAAAATTGCAAAATATTTCTTGTGTACCTAAGCAACAGCTGACAGATCTCACGGTGAATTATGGCCTGGTGGTTCCTTCTCCCGAATTTGCTACAGGAAAGGTATTGACTTCTTTGGAGAATCCTTTACAAATAGAAGAGAGAGAGAGAGAGAGAGGAGAGAGAGAGAGAGA
>NC_090754.1:94440373-94455373 GCF_036898095.1 Palaemon carinicauda | reverse complement strand
GTGGTTGTATGTATACATATAAAAAAGATAGTAATAGTAGCGCAGAAGATAAGAGGCAATTTTGAAAAGCTTCAAGATATGCTATTAGAACATAATATGCAACAAATAAACCACATTCCAACAAGAAAGGAAAATGTCCTAGATCTAGTATTTGTGAATGAGGTGAATTATGTTAAAGAAATAATAGTGTATAACACGGGAATTTCAGACCACAATGTCATAGAATTGATAGTTCATTCCAAAGCAAGTGATCACAGAATTAATAAAAGCACAAAACTTTGGGAAGGATATGGAAAATATAACTTTTACAGTAAGAATATAAAATGGTCAGAAATAAATGAAGAACTGAATAAGAATGGAAAAATGTATTTATAAGTGATAATATACAGGTAAATACGGATATACTGTACAAAATACTGGAGAAAATTGTTGAAAAATATGTACCGAAAAAAAACAATAAACAAAAGACGTGCATACCAAGAGACAGAAGGATCTTATTTCAGAAAATTAAAAAGTGGAAGAAAAATCTTGCAAAAGAAAAAATGTGTGAAAAATGAGGGAAATAAAATGTAAGATAGAAAATGCAGAACAAAAGATTATACAGTCGAAAGAAAATGAAAAAAGGGACTTAGAAGAAAGGACACTTCAAAATATAAAAAGAACCCCAAAGTACTTTACTCCTATGCAAAAAAGATGAATAAAAGGAGAATAGAAATAGGCCCTCTAAGAATTGAAGGACGGCTAACGAATGAAAAAAAGGAAATATGCAACATATTAGCAGAAAAATATAAGAGTGAGTTCACGCCAAGAATTGCGAATGAGAATAATGAAACAGAAATGAGAGAAGAAAATGTTGAATATCTAACGGATATAGATATTAATGAAGCAGATATTGTCACGGCTATAAACGAAATTAAAATGGATCGGCAGCCGGACCAGATGGAGTTCCAGCGATTTTGTTAAAAAAAACTGCAAACACTATCGCGAAGCCACTTGCAATACTGCTAAGACAGAGTATAGATATGAGCGAGATATATGTTAAACATAAATTAGCTTATATAACCCCTATCTTCAAAAGTGGATCAAGACTAGAGGCAAGCAATTATAGACCTGTTAGTCTAACATCACATATTATGAAAGTGTATGAGAGGGTAATAAAAAAGAAAATAATGAACCATTTGGTCAAAAATAATTTGTTTAATATGGGTCAACACGGTTTCGTACCTGGAAAAAGTACACAGACCCAACTGATAGCTCACTATGAAAACATATACAATAATATGATAAATGAAAAAGACACAGATGTGATCTATCTAGATTTTGCAAAAGCCTTGACAAGGTAGACCATAACATATTGGAGAAAAAAATGAGAAAGCATAATATTGTGGGAAAGATAGGAAAATGGGTAAAAGAATTCCTGCAAAACAGAAAACAGATAGTGGTTGCAAATGACGAGAAATCAGATGAAGCCCAGGTAATATCTGGTGTGCCCCAAGGTACGGTATTAGCTGCACTGCTATTTGTTATTATGATCTCAGACATAGACTGTGATGTTGAAAACTCCGTAGTGAGAGTTTCGCCGATGACACAAGAATAAGTAGAGAAATTACTTGTGATGAAGATAGGAACTCACTACAAAGAGATCTAAACAAAATATATGAATGGGCGGAGATAAATAGGATGGTATTTAACTCCGATAAATTCGAATCAATAAATTATGGAAACAGAGAAGGAATGGTGTATGCATACAAGGGACCTAATAATGAGACAATCACAAACAAGGAAGCAATTAAAGACCTTGGTGTAATTTTAAATAGGAATATGTTATGCAACGACCAAATAGCAACACTGTTGGCTAAATGTAAAGCAAAAATGGAATGTTATTCAGACACTTTAAAACAAGAAAAGCTGAACACATGATTATGCTTTACAAAACTTATGTGCGTAGTACACTCGAGTACTGCAATGTGATATGGTACCCCACACTACCAAAAGGATATTGCGCAAATAGAAAGTGTACAAAGGTCCTATACTGCTAGAATAGAAGAAGTTAAGGACCTTGATTACTGGGAAAGACTGCAATTTTTAAAACTATACAGTCTAGAAAGGAGAAGAGAACGCTACATGATAATACAAGCATGGAAGCAAATAGAAGGAATTGCTGAAAACATCATGGAGCTTAAAGTATCAGAAAGAGCAAGCCGAGGTAGATTAATAGTACCAAAAAGCATTCCAGGTAAACTGAGAAAGGCGCACAGGACATTAATCCACTACGCACCAGCATCGATAATGCAGCGACTATTTAATGTGCTGCCAGCTCATCTAAGAAACATATCAGGAGTGAGCGTAGATGCGTTAAAAATCAGCTCGATAAATACCTAAGATGCATCCCAGACCATCCAAGACTGGAAGATGCAAAATACACCGGAAGATGTATTAGCAACTCTCTGGTGGATATACGAGGTGCCTCACACTGAGGGACCTGGGGGAACCCAAACAAAAAATAAGGCAATAAGGCTCTCTCTCTCTCTCTCTCTCTGCTTATTTATTTCATAGAGATTTTTCCTCTCTCTCTCTCTCTCTCGCTCTCTACTTTTTTTCATTGCTTAGAGAGATGTTTCCTCTCTCTCTCTCTCTCTCTCTCTCTCTTTCTCTCTCTCTCTCTCTCTCTCTCTCTCTCTCTCTCTCAAAACAGAGCTTCTTCTAATGAAGTTTGGTTTTTTCTTAATTTGCACATTTGTGATAATTCGGAAATTTTATCTTGACAAAGAAGAAACCTCCTTTACTCGTATTATAAAGACCTTTTGCGAAGACGACTTTATCCCCTGCTAATGACAGATTTATCCTTTAAGGGTTGTGGTGGCCTATTTGGTAACGTCCCTGACTGGTGATGGCCATTCTGGGGTTCGAGTCCTGCTCAATCTCGTTAGTTCCCTTGGTCGCTCTCTCTCTCTCTCTGCTTTTTTATTTCATAGAGATTTTTCCTCTCTCTCTCTCTCTCTCTCTCTCTCTTTCTCTCTCTGCTTTTTTATTTCATAGAGATTGTTCCTCTCTCTCTCTCTCTCTCTCTCTCTCTGCTTATTTATTTCATAGAGATTTTTCCTCTCTCTCTCTCTCTCTTTCTCTCTCTCTCTCTCTCTCTGCTGATTTATTTCATAGAGATTTTTCCTCTCTCTCTCTCTCTCTCTCTCTCTCTGCTGATTTATTTCATAGAGATTTTTCCTCTCTCTCTCTCTCTCTCTCTCTCTCTCTCTGCTTATTTGTTTCATAGAGATTTTTCCTCTCTCTCTCTCTCTCTCTCTCTCTCTCTTTCTGCTTATTTATTTTATAGAGATTTTTCCTCTCTCTCTCTCTCTCTCTCTCTCTGCTTATTTATTTCATAGAGATTTTTCCTCTCTCTCTCTCTCTTTCTCTCTCTCTCTCTCTCTGCTTATATATTTCATAGAGATTTTTCCTCTCTCTCTCTCTCTCTCTCTCTCTCTGCTTATTTATTTCATAGAGATTTTTCCTCTCTCTCTCTCCATCAAAGAACAATAAGAAGTCCAATATGGTGAATATGCTGATTGATGCAATGGGAAAAAGAATGCCAAAATGGTGTAATACATGTAAGATATGGTATTCCATTAATAATCCTCAACAATTGATTAGAAAATGTGATGCCTGTCATGTCCCAACACATCCCACATGTGCTGAAATACAGCAAAAAATAAAAAATAAAGACACAAAGGTATTCTGCTCAACATGCTTAGTCTGGATAGAAAATATAATTAAGTCGAGACTAAATCTGCAAATAGTTGAAGATAAAGAAGAGGAAGAAGAAGAAATAGAAGAAGAAGAAGAAGAAGAAAAAGAAGAAGAAGAGAACAATGAACAGGATATGTGTAAGGATGCAGAAGAAATCATTGATATAACCTATGATGCCATCCAACAGCATACTTATGAAGAAATAAATTACCAGATGGAAACAAATAATAGACCCAAGAGACTCTACCCGGACCTACATAATTTTAGGGAAGAGCAAGAACAAGAAAAATAGAAAAGAAGGATATAGTCTGCAATATGCTGAAAAGAGGGAATTGCAGATTGGCGAAAGATGCTACTACAAGCATCCAAAGATATGCCATAATTATGAAATATATGGTAAATGTGCGTATTTAGACGGATATGGAGACGAATGCAGAGATCTCCATCCAAAAATATGCAAAAACCTAAAAGAAGGAAAAGGATGCATTTACAACAAAAAATGTCGATATATGCATCCTGCAACCATGAATGAAAGTAAGAAAACTCAGCAAACTGAAAAGAAAAATGAAAGCAAAAAAGAAACAAAAAAAGAAACAAAAAAGCAGGCCGTGTATATACCGCGCTTTGAACCAAGAGCCCCAAGATATGAGGCCTTTCAACCCAAACCGGCACATTTAGAGCCCAACTACAAAGAATGCATCTATAATGCCAGGGGTTGGTGCAGATATGGGGACAGTTGCAGGTATACACACACAAATAAATATGAAGGCGAAAGAGCAAATATAATAGAAAAGTTGGATTTTTTAATGGCAGATTCCGGGAAATGAAGAAAAGAACATCATATCAGAACAGGAAGGAAGCATGGGAGAATCCATATTATTACCAATATTAAATAATGGGGATGAAACACAAACCATAATAGTAATGAATGCACAGGGTTTAGTCACGAGTAACTCTAAAAGGAAAATAGAGTTCTTAGAAGAACTAACCGAAATTGAAAAAATAGATATATTAAATATAAGTGAAACATGGTATTCCCAAGAGACTGGCAGTGATGACCAGATAAAGGGTTTCCAAACTTATAGATCAGACAGAAAAAATAGGAATCAAGGGGGAACCGCAATATATGGAAGAGACATAAATCAAGGAAAAGTATGTGAAAAATACAGCAACACAGAATGTGAATTGATTGCGGTAGAATTTGAATTTGAAAAACTAATGAATATTGTAGTTTACAGACCCCCAAACACTAAGGAGTTTGACATAATAATAGAAAAAATAGATGATATATGTAGAAACCATAAAGACTGGAATATACTCCTATCCGGAGATTTTAACTTTCCTTTCGTTGATTGGAAAGAACGGATAGAAGAAAGTGGTTGTATGTATACATATAAAAAAGATAGTAATAGTAGCGCAGAAGATAAGAGGCAATTTGAAAAGCTTCAAGATATGCTATTAGAACATAATATGCAACAAATAAACCACATTCCCAACAAGAAAGGAAAATGTCCTAGATCTAGTATTTGTGAATGAGGTGAATTATGTTAAAGAAATAATAGTGTATAACACGGGAATTTCAGACCACAATGTCATAGAATTGATAGTTCATTCCAAAGCAAGTGATCACAGAATTAATAAAAGCACAAAACTTTGGAAGGATATGGAAAATATAACTTTTACAGTAAGAATATAAAATGGTCAGAAATAAATGAAGAACTGAATAAAGAATGGAAAAATGTATTATAAGTGATAATATACAGGTAAATACGGATATACTGTACAAAATACTGGAGAAAATTGTTGAAAAATATGTACCGAAAAAAAACAATAACAAAAGACGTGCATACCAAGAGACAGAAGGATCTTATTTCAGAAAATTAAAAAGTGGAAGAAAAATCTTGCAAAAGAAAAAAATGTGTGGAAAATGAGGAAATAAAATGTAAGATAGAAAATGCAGAACAAAAGATTATACAGTCGAAAGAAAATGAAAAAAGGGACTTAGAAGAAAGGACACTTCAAAATATAAAAAGAAACCCCAAAGTACTTTACTCCTATGCAAAAAAGATGAATAAAAGGAGAATAGAAATAGGCCCTCTAAGAATTGAAGGACGGGCTAACGAATGAAAAAAAGGAAATATGCAACATATTAGCAGAAAAATATAAGAGTGAGTTCACGCCAAGAATTGCGAATGAGAATAATGAAACAGAAATGAGAGAAGAAAATGTTTGAATATCTAACGGATATAGATATTAATGAAGCAGATATTGTCACGGCTATAAACGAAATTAAAAATGGATCGGCAGCCGGACCAGATGGAGTTCCAGCGATTTTGTTAAAAAAAACTGCAAACACTATCGCGAAGCCACTTGCAATACTGCTAAGACAGAGTATAGATATGAGCGAGATATATGTTAAACATAAATTAGCTTATATAACCCCTATCTTCAAAAGTGGATCAAGACTAGAGGCAAGCAATTATAGACCTGTTAGTCTAACATCACATATTATGAAAGTGTATGAGAGGGTAATAAAAAAGAAAATAATGAACCATTTGGTCAAAAATAATTTGTTTAATATGGGTCAACACGGTTTCGTACCTGGAAAAAGTACACAGACCCAACTGATAGCTCACTATGAAAACATATACAATAATATGATAAATGAAAAAGACACAGATGTGATCTATCTAGATTTTGCAAAAGCCTTTGACAAGGTAGACCATAACATATTGGAGAAAAAAATGAGAAAGCATAATATTGTGGGAAAGATAGGAAAATGGGTAAAAGAATTCCTGCAAAACAGAAAACAGATAGTGGTTGCAAATGACGAGAAATCAGATGAAGCCCAGGTAATATCTGGTGTGCCCCAAGGTACGGTATTAGCTGCACTGCTATTTGTTATTATGATCTCAGACATAGACTGTGATGTTGAAAACTCCGTAGTGAGAAGTTTCGCCGATGACACAAGAATAAGTAGAGAAATTACTTGTGATGAAGATAGGAACTCACTACAAAGAGATCTAAACAAAATATATGAATGGGCGGAGATAAATAGGATGGTATTTAACTCCGATAAATTCGAATCAATAAATTATGGAAACAGAGAAGGAATGGTGTATGCATACAAGGGACCTAATAATGAGACAATCACAAACAAGGAAGCAATTAAAGACCTTGGTGTAATTTTAAATAGGAATATGTTATGCAACGACCAAATAGCAACACTGTTGGCTAAATGTAAAGCAAAAATGGGAATGTTATTCAGACACTTTAAAACAAGAAAAAGCTGAACACATGATTATGCTTTACAAAACTTATGTGCGTAGTACACTCGAGTACTGCAATGTGATATGGTACCCACACTACCAAAAGGATATTGCGCAAATAGAAAGTGTACAAAGGTCCTATACTGCTAGAATAGAAGAAGTTAAGGACCTTGATTACTGGGAAAGACTGCAATTTTTAAAACTATACAGTCTAGAAAGGAGAAGAGAACGCTACATGATAATACAAGCATGGAAGCAAATAGAAGGAATTGCTGAAAACATCATGGAGCTTAAAGTATCAGAAAGAGCAAGCCGAGGTAGATTAATAGTACCAAAAAGCATTCCAGGGTAAACTGAGAAAGGCGCACAGGACATTAATCCACTACGCACCAGCATCGATAATGCAGCGACTATTTAATGTGCTGCCAGCTCATCTAAGAAACATATCAGGAGTGAGCGTAGATGCGTTTAAAAATCAGCTCGATAAATACCTAAGATGCATCCCAGACCATCCAAGACTGGAAGATGCAAAATACACCGGAAGATGTATTAGCAACTCTCTGGTGGATATACGAGGTGCCTCACACTGAGGGACCTGGGGGAACCCAAACAAAAAATAAGGCAATAAGGCTCTCCTCTCTCTCTCTCTCTCTGCTTATTTATTTCATAGAGATTTTTCCTCTCTCTCTCTCTCTCTCGCTCTCTACTTTTTTCATTGCTTAGAGAGATGTTCCTCTCTCTCTCTCTCTCTCTCTCTCTCTTCTCTCTCTCTCTCTCTCTCTCTCTCTCTCTCTCTCTCTCAAAACAGAGCTTCTTCTAATGAAGTTTGGTTTTTTCTTAATTTGCACATTTGTGATAATTCGGAAATTTTATCTTGACAAAGAAGAAACCTCCTTTACTCGTATTATAAAGACCTTTTGCGAAGACGACTTTATCCCCTGCTAATGACAGATTTATCCTTTAAGGGTTGTGGTGGCCTATTTGGTAACGTCCCTGACTGGTGATGGCCATTCTGGGGTTCGAGTCCTGCTCAATCTCGTTAGTTCCCTTGGTCGCTCTCTCTCTCTCTCTGCTTTTTTATTTCATAGAGATTTTTCCTCTCTCTCTCTCTCTCTCTCTCTCTCTCTCTCTTTCTCTCTCTGCTTTTTTATTTCATAGAGATTGTTCCTCTCTCTCTCTCTCTCTCTCTCTGCTTATTTATTTCATAGAGATTTTTCCTCTCTCCTCTCTCTCTCTCTGCCTGCTTATTTATTTCATAGAGATTTTTCCTCTCTCTCTCTCTCTCTCTCTCTCTCTGCTGATTTATTTCATAGAGATTTTTCCTCTCTCTCTCTCTCTCTCTCTCTCTCTCTGCTTATTTGTTTCATAGAGATTTTTCCTCTCTCTCTCTCTCTCTCTCTCTCTCTCTCTTTCTGCTTATTTATTTTATAGAGATTTTTCCTCTCTCTCTCTCTCTCTCTCTCTCTGCTTATTTATTTCATAGAGATTTTTCCTCTCTCTCTCTCTCTTTCTCTCTCTCTCTCTCTCTGCTTATATATTTCATAGAGATTTTTCCTCTCTCTCTCTCTCTCTCTCTCTCTCTGCTTATTTATTTCATAGAGATTTTTCCTCTCTCTCTCTCCATCAAAGAACAATAAGAAGTCCAATATGGTGAATATGGGAAAAAGAATGCCAAAATGGTGTAATACATGTAAGATATGGTATTCCATTAATAATCCTCAACAATTGATTAGAAAATGTGATGCCTGTCATGTCCCAACACATCCCACATGTGCTGAAATACAGCAAAAAATAAAAAATAAAGACACAAAGGTATTCTGCTCAACATGCTTAGTCTGGATAGAAAATATAATTAAGTCGAGACTAAATCTGCAAATAGTTGAAGATAAAGAAGAGGAAGAAGAAGAAATAGAAGAAGAAGAAGAAGAAGAAGAAAAAGAAGAAGAAGAGAACAATGAACAGGATATGTGTAAGGATGCAGAAGAAATCATTGATATAACCTATGATGCCATCCAACAGCATACTTATGAAGAAATAAATTACCAGATGGAAACAAATAATAGACCCAAGAGACTCTACCCGGACCTACATAATTTTAGGGAAGAGCAAGAACAAGAAAAAAATAGAAAAGAAGGATATAGTCTGCAATATGCTGAAAAGAGGGAATTGCAGATTTGGCGAAAGATGCTACTACAAGCATCCAAAGATATGCCATAATTATGAAATATATGGTAAATGTGCGTATTTAGACGGATATGGAGACGAATGCAGAGATCTCCATCCAAAAATATGCAAAAACCTAAAAGAAGGAAAAGGATGCATTTACAACAAAAAATGTCGATATATGCATCCTGCAAACCATGAATGAAAGTAAGAAAACTCAGCAAACTGAAAAGAAAAATGAAAGCAAAAAAGAAACAAAAAAAGAAACAAAAAAGCAGGCCGTGTATATACCCGCGCTTTGAACCAAGAGCCCCAAGATATGAGGCCTTTCAACCCAAACCGGCACATTTAGAGCCCAACTACAAAGAATGCATCTATAATGCCAGGGGTTGGTGCAGATATGGGGACAGTTGCAGGTATACACACACAAATAAATATGAAGGCGAAAGAGCAAATCTAATAGAAAAAGTTGGATTTTTTAATGGCAGATTTCCGGGAAATGAAGAAAAGAACATCATATCAGAACAGGAAGGAAGCATGGGAGAATCCATATTATTACCAATATTAAATAATGGGGATGAAACACAAACCATAATAGTAATGAATGCACAGGGTTTAGTCACGAGTAACTCTAAAAGGAAAATAGAGTTCTTAGAAGAACTAACCGAAATTGAAAAAATAGATATATTAAATATAAGTGAAACATGGTATTCCCAAGAGACTGGCAGTGATGACCAGATAAAGGGTTTCCAAACTTATAGATCAGACAGAAAAAATAGGAATCAAGGGGGAACCGCAATATATGGAAGAGACATAAATCAAGGAAAAGTATGTGAAAAATACAGCAACACAGAATGTGAATTGATTGCGGTAGAATTTGAATTTGAAAAACTAATGAATATTGTAGTTTACAGACCCCCAAACACTAAGGAGTTTGACATAATAATAGAAAAAATAGATGATATATGTAGAAACCATAAAGACTGGAATATACTCCTATCCGGAGATTTTAACTTTCCTTTCGTTGATTGGAAAGAACGGATAGAAGAAAGTGGTTGTATGTATACATATAAAAAAGATAGTAATAGTAGCGCAGAAGATAAGAGGCAATTGAAAAGCTTCAAGATATGCTATTAGAACATAATATGCAACAAATAAACCACATTCCAACAAGAAAGGAAAATGTCCTAGATCTAGTATTTGTGAATGAGGTGAATTATGTTAAAGAAATAATAGTGTATAACACGGGAATTTCAGACCACAATGTCATAGAAATTGATAGTTCATTCCAAAGCAAGTGATCACAGAATTAATAAAAGCACAAAACTTTGGGAAGGATATGGAAAATATAACTTTTACAGTAAGAATATAAAATGGTCAGAAATAAATGAAGAACTGAATAAAGAATGGAAAAATGTATTTATAAGTGATAATATACAGGTAAATACGGATATACTGTACAAAATACTGGAGAAAATTGTTGAAAAATATGTACCGAAAAAAACAATAAACAAAAGACGTGCATACCAAGAGACAGAAGGATCTTATTTCAGAAAATTAAAAAGTGGAAGAAAAATCTTGCAAAAGAAAAAAATGTGTGGAAAATGAGGGAAATAAAATGTAAGATAGAAAATGCAGAACAAAAGATTATACAGTCGAAAGAAAATGAAAAAAGGGACTTAGAAGAAAGGACACTTCAAAATATAAAAAGAAACCCCAAAGTACTTTACTCCTATGCAAAAAAGATGAATAAAAGGAGAATAGAAATAGGCCCTCTAAGAATTGAAGGACGGCTAACGAATGAAAAAAAGGAAATATGCAACATATTAGCAGAAAAATATAAGAGTGAGTTCACGCCAAGAATTGCGAATGAGAATAATGAAACAGAAATGAGAGAAGAAAATGTTGAATATCTAACGGATATAGATATTAATGAAGCAGATATTGTCACGGCTATAAACGAAATTAAAAATGGATCGGCAGCCGGACCAGATGGAGTTCCAGCGATTTTGTTAAAAAAAACTGCAAACACTATCGCGAAGCCACTTGCAAATACTGCTAAGACAGAGTATAGATATGAGCGAGATATATGTTAAACATAAATTAGCTTATATAACCCCTATCTTCAAAAGTGGATCAAGACTAGAGGCAAGCAATTATAGACCTGTTAGTCTAACATCACATATTATGAAAGTGTATGAGAGGGTAATAAAAAAGAAAATAATGAACCATTTGGTCAAAAATAATTTGTTTAATATGGGTCAACACGGTTTCGTACCTGGAAAAAAGTACACAGACCCAACTGATAGCGTCACTATGAAAACATATACAATAATATGATAAATGAAAAAGACACAGATGTGATCTATCTAGATTTTGCAAAAGCCTTTGACAAGGTAGACCATAACATATTGGAGAAAAAAATGAGAAAGCATAATATTGTGGGAAAGATAGGAAAATGGGTAAAAGAATTCCTGCAAAACAGAAAACAGATAGTGGTTGCAAATGACGAGAAATCAGATGAAGCCCAGGTAATATCTGGTGTGCCCCAAGGTACGGTATTAGCTGCACTGCTATTTGTTATTATGATCTCAGACATAGACTGTGATGTTGAAAACTCCGTAGTGAGAAGTTTCGCCGATGACACAAGAATAAGTAGAGAAATTACTTGTGATGAAGATAGGAACTCACTACAAAGAGATCTAAACAAAATATATGAATGGCGGAGATAAATAGGATGGTATTTAACTCCGATAAATTCGAATCAATAAATTATGGAAACAGAGAAGGAATGGTGTATGCATACAAGGGACCTAATAATGAGACAATCACAAACAAGGAAGCAATTAAAGACCTTGGTGTAATTTTAAATAGGAATATGTTATGCAACGACCAAATAGCAACACTGTTGGCTAAATGTAAAGCAAAAATGGGAATGTTATTCAGACACTTTAAAACAAGAAAAGCTGAACACATGATTATGCTTTACAAATCTTATGTGCGTAGTACACTCGAGTACTGCAATGTGATATGGTACCCACACTACCAAAAGGATATTGCGCAAATAGAAAGTGTACAAAGGTCCTATACTGCTAGAATAGAAGAAATTAAGGACCTTGATTACTGGGAAAGACTGCAATTTTTAAACTATACAGTCTAGAAAGGAGAAGAGAACGCTACATGATAATACAAGCATGGAAGCAAATAGAAGGAATTGCTGAAAACATCATGGAGCTTAAAGTATCAGAAAGAGCAAGCCGAGGTAGATTAATAGTACCAAAAAGCATTCCAGGTAAACTGAGAAAGGCGCACAGGACATTAATCCACTACGCACCAGCATCGATAATGCAGCGACTATTTAATGTGCTGCCAGCTCATCTAAGAAACATATCAGGAGTGAGCGTAGATGCGTTTAAAAATCAGCTCGATAAATACCTAAAATGCATCCCAGACCATCCAAGACTGGAAGATGCAAAATACACCGGAAGATGTATTAGCAACTCTCTGGTGGATATACGAGGTGCCTCACACTGAGGGACCTGGGGGAACCCAAACAAAAAATAAGGCAATAAGGCTCTCTCTCTCTCTCTCTCTCTCTGCTTATTTATTCATAGAGATTTTTCCTCTCTCTCTCTCTCTCTCGCTCTCTACTTTTTTCATTGCTTAGAGAGATGTTTCCTCTCTCTCTCTCTCTCTCTCTCTCTCTCTCTCTCTTTCTCTCTCTCTCTCTCCTCTCTCTCTCTCTCTCTCTCTCTCTCTCAAAACAGAGCTTCTTCTAATGAAGTTTGGTTTTTTCTTAATTTGCACATTTGTGATAATTCGGAAATTTTATCTTGACAAAGAAGAAACCTCCTTTACTCGTATTATAAAGACCTTTTGCGAAGACGACTTTATCCCCTGCTAATGACAGATTTATCCTTTAAGGGTTGTGGTGGCCTATTTGGTAACGTCCCTGACTGGTGATGGCCATTCTGGGGTTCGAGTCCTGCTCAATCTCGTTAGTTCCCTGGTCGCTCTCTCTCTCTCTCTGCTTTTTTATTTCATAGAGATTTTTCCTCTCTCTCTCTCTCTCTCTCTCTCTCTTTCTCTCTCTGCTTTTTTATTTCATAGAGATTGTTCCTCTCTCTCTCTCTCTCTCTCTCTCTGCTTATTTATTTCATAGAGATTTTTCCTCTCTCTCTCTCTCTCTTTCTCTCTCTCTCTCTCTCTGCTTATTTATTTCATAGAGATTTTTCCTCTCTCTCTCTCTCTCTCTCTCTCTCTGCTTATTTATTTCATAGAGATTTTTCCTCTCTCTCTCTCTCTCTCTCTCTCTCTGCTGATTTATTTCATAGAGATTTCTCTCTCTCTCTCTTTCTCTCTCTCTCTCTCTCTGCTTATTTATTTCATAGAGATTTTTCCTCTCTCTCTCTCTCTCTCTCTCTCTCTGCTTATTTATTTCATAGAGATTTTTCCTCTCTCTCTCTCTCTCTCTCTCTCTGCTTATTTATTTCAATGGAGATTTTTCCTCTCTCTCTCTCTCTCTCTCTCTCTGTGCTTATTTATTTCATAGAGATTTTTCCTCTCTCTCTCTCTCTCTCTCTCTCTCTCTCTTTCTCTCTCTCTCTCTCTGCTTATTTATTTCATAGAGATTTTTCCTCTCTCTCTCGCTCTCTCTCTCTCTCTCTCTCTCTCTCTCTGCTTTTTTATTTCATAGAGATGTTTCCTCTCTCTCTCTCTCTTTCTCTGCTTATTTATTTCATAGATCTCTCTCTCTCTCTCTCTCTCTCTCTCTCTCTCAAAGGTTTTTGACTTTGACTCTCTCTCTCTCTCTCTCTCTCTCTCTCTCTCCTTTATCATTTCTTAGAGATGTTCCCTCTCTCTCTCTCTCTCTCTCTCTGCTTTTTTATTTCATAGAGATGTTTCCTCTCTCTCTCTCTCTCTCTCTCTCTGCTTTTTTATTTCATAGAGATGTTTCCTCTCTCTCTCTCTCTCTCTCTCTCTGCTTATTTATTTCATAGAGATGTTTCCTCTCTCTCTCCCCTCTCTCTCTCTCTCTCTCTCTCTCTCTCTCTACTTTTTCATTTCTTAGAGAGATGTTTCCTCTCTCTCTCTCTCTCTCTCTCTCTCTCTCTTAACAGAGCTTATTCTAATGAAGTTTGGTTCTTTCTTAATTTGCTCCTTTGTGATAATTCGGAAATTTTATCTTGACAAAGAAGAAACCTCCTTACCTCCAATTATAAAGACCTTTTCTGAAGACGACTTTATCCTCTGCTAATGACAGGGTTATCCTTTAAGGGTTGTGGTGGCCTATGTGGTAACGTTCCTGACTGGTGATGGCCATTCTGGGTTCCAGAGTCCTGCTCAATCTCGTTAGTTCCTTTGGTCACTACAACCTCTCTGTCCTTGTGAGCCTATAAATGTATCTACTGAGTCATCAGCAGTCATTGCCTGGCACTCGTTGATCCTAGCTTAGATGGAAAGGGGTTTGGGCGCTGATAGTATGTGTATATAGTTAATCTCTATGACATTGTCCTGCGTGATAGGCCAATGTCACTGTACCAACTTTATCCAATGATGGGTACGACTTTACTTCTGCTAATGATAACTTTATCCTCTACTAATAACAAATTTATCCTCTGTTGATGTCGACTTTATCCTCTGATAATGACGACTTTATCCTCTGCTGATGACGACTTTATCCTCTGCTAATGACGGGTTTACCCTCCTGCTAATGACGCTTGTATCCTCTGCTAATGACAACTTTATCCTCTGCTAATGACGACTTATCTTCTGCTAATGACGACTGTATTCTCTGCTAATGACAACTTTATCCTCTAGTCAT
>NC_090754.1:94426535-94439873 GCF_036898095.1 Palaemon carinicauda | reverse complement strand
TTAGAAGCTCGTGCACTTGGTGGAATCAATATAAGCAAAATGCGCAAATAAAGATATTGACAAAATAATAAACATGAGAGATTTCCATTAAGCATTAATAAGCAAACTGGACATATATATATATATATATATACACACACACACACACACACATATATATATATATTATATATACACATATATATACACACACACATATATATATAAATTTAAATATATATATATATATATATACATATATATATATATATATATATATATATATATATATATATACATTATATATATATATATATACACTCACATTCACAAAAGTTAATTTATTTTTAGCTTTCGAAGTGACCATCACCTTTACCTTTTATTTTTTTTTGGCAGAGGAAGGGAGATGGGTGCTTCTAAATCTAAAAATATATTTACATTTTCGTGAATTAGGTGTATTATTTATCATATACCGAATTCATATATTTAATATTATATGTTTACACACACACACTAATATTTACCTATCTATCTATCTATCTGTACAGTATATATATCTATATATATATTTATATATATATATATATATATATATAAATATATTATATATATTATATTATATATAATTTACATATATATATATATATATTCATATATATGTAACTATATTATATATATATGTATATATATATATATATATAAATTATATATATATATATATATATATATATATATAATGACTAAGGAAACAGGTTCATTATAAGTTAGGAAGTTTACAACCAAACCCGAAAGTAACAATAATAGGAAATGTCCTGTTGTCTCTCTCTCTCTCTCTCTCTCTCTCTCTCTCTCTCTCTCTCTGTCCATCCCACAGAAATACAATGCTTTTACTACAATCGCCATCAAACTCCCCTCCTTTCTCTAGCCCTGACCAAACCCCTTAATTTCACCATTTGATGAATGGGCCCTTTTCTGACACCCGAATACCTTGGTGCAATTCCACCAAATAGAAACGCTCCGCCGGTGTTACCCATAAATTATCATAAAATGCCAATTGGACAATGAACTTCCCAACACGGGTCATAAATATCTGAAACAAGCCATAAATAAAAAAGGAGGACCAAAAAAAAGTACAAAGAGCTCTTCGTCTTAACCCCTAAGGCATATTTGTGGACCACTGGCACCATATTCGATTATGATGGATTGCTCTATATTCGCCATGAAAAAGAAATAACCCCATGAAATGTTTAGAGTGTATGTGTTGGTGCGGTTGGAGAGAGGGGGAGAGGGGGGCGGGGGTAAGACGAGGGGAGGTCCCATAGAGTGACACGGACGCCTACCCCCTGGCCAGTGCCTATGATATTTATCTTACACGAAATGGAGACTACTCGGCACTTCAGTGTCAAATATATTCATGAATTTTCATACCGTCTCACCATTCTAGCTTGACAATAATCTTTAGGACCAAGTTACCTATATTCCTATGGACCATCTTAACCTTTGAGACAATAATCTTTAAGACCAGGTTACCTATATTCTAATGGACCATAGTAACCTTTGAGACAGTAATCTTAAGGACCAAGTTACCTATATTCCTACGGACTATCTTAACCTTTGAGACAATAATCTTGAAGACCAGGTTACCTATATTCTCATGGACCATCTTAACCTTTGATACAATAATCTAAGGACCAGGTTACCTATATTCTTATGGACCATTTTAACCTTTAAAACAATAATATTGAAGACCAGGTTTCCTATATTATTATGGACCATAGTAACCTTTGAGACAGTAATCTTAAGGACCAAGTTACCTATATTCTTATGTACCAGCTTAACCTTTGCGACAATAATCTAAGGTCAAAATCATCTATATTCATATGGACCATTTTAACGTTTGATTACCTTGACAAAGTTTACTACTATCTAAAGTCTACAATGAGTAAGAACGTAATTAACTATACACATAATGAAGGAATTGGGTGGTTTACATAGGACACTGTTAATCGATCATATCATTGTCACAGATAATTTGATCCTTGACCTTAATCCATATGGGCCATATTATCCTTTGACCCTTGGCAATAAGGGTCATCTATTTGCTTCTTTATCCTTTATCCAACCCCAATCATATTGTTTGGTCTTTGCCTAAATGGATAATATTACACTGAAAGATTTAGTGGCCGTTCATGAATAGCAGAGGCAAGGGACAGTGACATTACCCTATCAAGCAGGACAATGCTAAAGAGACTGATCATATATACATATGATCAGCGCCCAAGACCCCCTTACCCAACCTAGGACCATGTAGAGCAAGGCAATGGCTGCTGATGACTCAGCACGTAAACCTATAGGATTCCCCAAACCTTCCCATCCTTAGCTCTCCAGGATGGTGAGGTTGCAGACACTAAAGAAACTTAAGGAGATTGAGCAGGACTCGAACCCCAGTCTGGCGATCATCTGGAAGGGACGTTACCAATACGTCACCACAACCCTTATTGTCATGGATTCCCCTTTTATTATCATTATTATTATTATTATTATTATTATTATTATTATTATTATTATTATTATTATTATCATTATCAAAAGCTAAGCTATAACCCAAGTTGTAAAAAAAGGATGCTATATTCCCAAGGGCCGCAATAGGGAAAAATAGCCCAGTGAGGAAAGGAAACAAGGAAATTCGTCTAATTGGATAATTTTAGCCTCAAACTTAACACCAGTGTATTACCGTGCCATCTGGCAATGAATAAATGAACCATCTGAATGGCTTGATATTTTTCCTGAAGAAAACTTGAGTTGCTACTGATACCATATGATATAAGAGATTAAAAAACTAATTTAAGTGAACTGAGAATCTTTCATGGGAGGGGTTTCAAAATATGGATGTTAAAGGAAGAAAATGTATGAAGTCTGTCAATTCTAATTGTTTTGACAGATAAGGAAAACTGGAAGTAAGGTGATAGGAAAATACAAAGGGAAACGGTGAAATAAAGGGTAAAGGTAATAGGTATTATATTGTGATTGGTCATAATGAAGCGTGCCTCAAAAAGGCACAAAAGCAACAGGTATAATGATGATATAATGATGATTAGATGCTTTTCATCATATGCATAAGCTTTGTAAAATTTCCTTGAAGCGAAAAAAAATGTATATAAGGAAAATGTGACATGGAGTGGTATATAAAACACAAAATGCTCTTCTACAAGTTTTATAAGAGAAACAGGATACATATAATGGACTATATGGAAAGCAAACGCTTGGTGAAATTTGAAGTTTGTGAAGACGAGTAACTTAGATAAAAAGTGGTAATGAAAATTAAAAACTTATAATTCTTATGGAATTAGGAATATCAAAAGAAGAAATCAGCTCAATTCTTTGTTGCTGGACATCAATTGGAAAGACTAAATAACAATCTAAATATGTAGTATATCAGTGCATAAGAAGCATTATTGCAAATCTGCAACCACTATATTACCTACATTTTTAAGAATCACAATGAATGAAAATGAAATACAAAAGACATTCATGCGTTTTGAGAGAGAGAGAGAGAGAGAGAGAGAGAGAGAGAGAGAGAGGAGAGAGAGAGAGAGAGATAGTAGGTGATGTTGAGGGAATGGGAGAGAAACAGAAGGAGAGTTTGTTGCAAAGAGTAGAAGGGTACATGGGAGTAGGATGAAAGTGGGAGGAGGAGGAGGAAGAGGAGGAGGAGGAGGGGGGTTTGAAAGAGATTGGGGAAGGGGGGAAGGGGGAGGGGGTGCGAGAGCACCCAACCCTTTCTAGTGCAACAGCCCCTATGATACGTGCAAGTTTCCGTTACAGTGCCTCGGGCACTCCACATGCCGGACACTGGGACCTAACTACGATCTGACATGGGCCGCATTAAATGGTCCTTGGGCTTGGTTACCATAAGGGCCATTCTTCCTTGCCTGAAAGCAGGCGCCATCAGCCCCTGTCACATCGTCATATTCCTCCTTTTGTAAATTTTCCTCATGTTCTCGCTAACTATGAGCGACAAATTGACAATTTAAGCTCAACGGGGTCTCTCTCTCTCTCTCTCTCTCTCTCTGATACGATGAAGAAAAGGATAATTTACATGTTGAAATTATCCATTTTTTTATACGGGAGAATAAACATCCATCAAATGATAAATTCGCCTATTAATATTTTTATTTGAAGGCCACTCATGAATGGCAGAGGCAAGGGACAGTGACATTGCCCTAGCAAGCAGGACAATGTACTAGAGACTGACCATATATCATATGATCACCGCCCAAGCCCGCTCTCTACACAAGCTAGGAACAGGGAAGGCCAGGTAATGGCTGCAGATGATTAAGAAGGTAGACGTATACTGTAGGCTTCCCCAATCGCCCCCATACATAGCTCACAAGGATGGTGAGGTTGCAGCGACTAAAAGATCTAACGAGTTTGAGCGGGACTGTAACCCCCTTCTGGCGATCACCAGGCAGATAAGTTACCAATAAGGCCACAACAACCCTGCCTCAAGATATGACAGATTACAGCGTAGATTGAGGTTCACCAGGTCGTATTTGCATTGACTACTATATCCTTTTGTAACCACTGTACCTCAGTTACAGACAGCTAAGATCGTTTAAAAGATTCACTTCAAAATGACTGAATTACAGCAAGTTTAGATTTTATATAAGGTTTACTTCAAAATTATTGATTTACGTGGATCTATCAGTGCTCATCACACGGAGGATACATAGACCTTTTTCAACTGAAACTTTTTGCACATTACATAGCTAATTTTACTCGAGAATAAAAAGATCTTCTATAGAAAGAGGAAGAAAGATTTTCCAAAAAATAAATTGATATAGAAAGAAAAATACATCAGGTTATCAATAGGAACATGAAGGCATTTGGTCAATATTCAAACAAAAACTTTAACAAGCAACTTCACATTTTGAAAGGAAGAAAACAACATTTCACGAAATAAATCGTGTTTTATTTTTCATAAAGCAACAAGACATTTCACACTAGGTATCTTGCAGCATTCGAACAAAAAGGACAACACGACACTAAGTGAATTAGGTCAATCTATATTCCAAGTAACTCTGGTCATTTAGCAAACAATTAAAACAAAGTTTTACACAGTGCAAATCGAAGCATTCTACAAAACTCGACACTCATAATGTGGACCATTTCAATCGATACCAAAATCCTAAACTGACTGAATAGGGTCACCTGAAAATACATATAACAACAACAACAATAATAACCACAACAACACGACGTGGACCAGTTCAATCTATACAAAATTACTAAACAGAGTAAGTAGGGTTATCTGAAATCCAAACAACAACAATAACAACAACAAAACGACGTGGAGTAGTTCAATCTACACAAAAATCCTAAACAGAATAAATAGAGTCATCTGAAAATACATACAACAACAACAACAACAAAACAACAATCCACAAAATAAAATCCCCCTAAACAATCCATTTGATAAAACCCCAGTTGTTCCCTTAAACTGCATCGCAGATATTCCGAAGACACCTAAATGTCACGGGGAATCCCCGGTGCAATTGAAAAGCAAGCTTTAAACTGCCAAAACGATCCGTTTGGGAAACGGGCATGATGTGACCCAAGGGCATCATTGCCGAAGCACGACCTACCATTAGAGAGATAACCTAAATGATGAACCCATATATTTTCTCACGGAGACCCATTAACTGGCAGTAAAATTTGGGGGGCGGGCGGGCGGGGGTTTGTAGGATGTAAATACGGAAAGGGTGGGGGGATATTGAGTTCAATCAATAAAAAAAGGTGAGAGAGAGAGAGAGAGAGAGAGAGGGGGGGGGTAATGTAAAAACCCATTAACTGGCAGTAAAATTTGGGGGGGGGGTGTAAATACGGAAAGGGGAGATGTTGAGTTTAATAGATAAAAAAGGTGAGAGAGAGAGAGAGAGAGAGAGAGAGAGAGAGAGAGAGAGAGAGAGGGCATGTAAAAACCCATTGACTGGCAGTAAAATTTGGGGGGGTGTAAATACAGAAAGGGAGGGGTTTGAGTTGAGGAGAGAGAGAGAGAGAGAGAGAGAGAGAGAGAGAGAGAGAGAGAGAAAGGTTTGTAAATGTAAAAAAGTTCCAAGAAAATATAATCTTCGCAAAAGTTATCATATTAAAAGCTGGCTTAAAAAATCAATATTTGCCATAACTATATTTGTTTGTTTGGTATGTGAAATTGTTCTGCAAAGAATTGGTTGTTTAAATAGTGGCCTAAAAAAATACAATTTGCAGTGGCTATACCTTTGGTGTTTTTTTTTTATCTACGCAATTTTGGTATGTGAAATTGTTTATGCAAAGGATTTCTTGCTTAAAAACTGGCCTAAAAACATTATTTATTGCAGTGGTTCTTATTGTTCTGACTAAAGAAATATATATATATATATATATATATATATATATATATATACAATTTTTGGTGTCTTATTTACGCATGTTTGGTATGTGAAATTTTTTATGTAAAAAGTTACTTGTTTAAAAAAATGCCATAAAAATTATTTATTGCAGTGGTTCTTGTTCCGCCTAAAAAAATAATAATTTACTATAACTTTATTGTTGTTTCTTTTTTCTACTCATGTTTGGTAATTTCTTCAAGTAAAGAATTGTTTGTTTTAATACTGGCCTAAAAAATATTTGCAGTCGTTTTTGTTGATCAGCCTAAAAAAATTGTTTATGTAAAGAATTGGTTGTTTAAAAGGTAGACTAAAAAAATTGTAGTAGTTGTTTTTCTTTCGAAAGAGGAAGTGGAAACGGGGAATTGGAAGTTAGAAAGGGGAAACTGGGAAGGGGGGGAAATTGGGAAAGGGGGCTAGAGCCTGGACTAAACATCACAACGGGGGGAAATTGGGGGAAATTTCGAATCCCTCTCGATGCGATGCAAACCCAATACCATCAAAGCGGTGATATACATATCAAAGGTATGCCGGAATAAACAAACAGGAAAATGTTTATGTGGACGTAGGGACGCTGCGGCATTCAAAATGAAATACTGTACTCATTTTTTTTTTTTTTTTTTTTAACATATGCTCAAGAGATGCACGGAGCATCATACACTCCGCTGAGCATTTCGTTTCAAAAGAGTACACAGAATAACTGTGAGCATTCGTTACTACACAGGTGAACCAAATTGAAATTGCATAATGCAATAAACTAGGTGAAGTATTACTATCCTTTAAGGGCAAAAAAAAAATAAAATAAAATAAATAAATAAAATAAATAAAATAAAATAAATACAATAAACTAAATGTAGTATTACTATACTTTAAATGCAAAAAAAAAAAAAAAAAATAAAAAAAAATAAACAAATAACCCAAGTGAAGTATTTCTATCCTTTAAATGCAAAAAAAAAAATAAAAAATAAAAAAACATACAATAAACAGTGAAGTCTTACTATCCTTTAAATATAAGAAAATTTAAAAAACCATAAAATAATTGAATTATTACTATCCTTTAAATGAGAAAAAAAAATCAAAGAAATCACTCTAGACAATGAGCAAAATAACGAAAATTAAACGCAATAATAAGCTGAATAAAGAAAATTACTATATGTGTACGAGATCATGGTGAGGGGTAAATTATGATGGTGAGATATTTTGGGCACGCTCTTTGCACTCCCCTAGAGAGATTAGTTCACCAAACTTTCAACTGGGCTCCACAAGGCACTAGAAGAGTTAGAAGACCCAGGCCTACATGGCTGAGGACTTTGAAGTGTGAAGTAGGAGATGATGAATGGAGAAGTATTGATTTAAAAGCTCAAGGCAGAGACGACTGGCAAAATCAAACCGAGACCCATTACGTCAATAGGCGTTGGAAGAGATGATGATGAATTAAAAAAACGTTTAGGAAGTATTTTTGCTTTCAAATTGAGATTGCAAACACACACGTGGACATCCAAAAGCTTGGTGACATACATATGAACAAACGGTATCTGAATAACGATCGTTATAATGAGGCATTAACAATCCATTACGTAGACGCTTTACGAGGTAATAGAAAGATGTGTAATAACTCGCATGCAACACAGTATGCAATAAGTAGCTTACCAGTTTGCTTGAAAACGCTACTGTGTCACTACATAATATTGCATTTTCAAAATAGCAATGACATTGAAAAGTAATATTTATATTGTAACTTATAATACAACACTCCACATTTCCTCTGCACTCGGGAGTTTTCCTCGATGGAAATTCAATTACTTAATTTTATACTGTTCTTAAAATATTTTATATCAATTGTTCATTACTTCTCTTCAAGCTTGTTTATTTCTGTATTTCCTTTCCTCACTAGACTATTTTTCCTTGTTTGAGCCGTTGGACTTATAGCATCTTTCTTTTCCAACTAGGGTTGTAGATTAGATTTTCCTCACTAGGCTAGTTTTCCTTGTTGGAGCAGCTGGGCTTATAGCATCTTGCTTTTCCAACTAGCGTTGTAGATTAGCTTTTCCTCACTAGGCTGTTTTTCCTTGTTGGAGAAGCTGGGCTTATAGCACCATAATTTTCCAACTATGGTTGTAACTTGGACAATGATAATAATAATAATAATAATAATAATAATAATAATAATAATAATAATAATAATAATAATAATAATAACAATAATAATGATGATGATAATAATAATAATATTAATTATAATAATAATAATAATAATAATAATAATAATAACAATAATAATGATGATGATAATAATAATAATATTAATTATAATAATAATAATAATAATAATAATAATAATAATAATAATAACAATAATAATGATGATGATAATAATAATAATATTAATTATAATAATAATAATAATAAATCACTCTAATTTATTTTCTCTTTATCTCACGTAATCAAGCTTTAAACTGGACTTGTTCGTCCGTGTCAGGAGTACTGTTATGCTACTTGGAATCTTCTTCAACCTCCCAGTTGTATAGGAAAAATCCTTTAGTAAATCGTGTGGCCAATGACCCATCTCTTGAGCCCCTTTTCCTCTCCACAGAAAGGTATAGCTTCTCTCTCTTTCCTGTATGTACAGCTTCAATCAGTGGTCTGTTGAATTCACTGGGGAGAGTTCTACCTTCCACTATGGAGCCCTTGTAAAACCTGTTAGGTTACCTCTTCCCTCATTCAATCCTTGCATTCTTTATTGTTTGATTTTATTTATTGACAAGGTTCAGAATTGCCTTCTTTTTTTGCCTTGAAATAAGAATCTTTTGTTTCCTTCTTGCTATATTCCGTTATACTTTTTCCTTCCTAGTTTTGAATTGCATTTTTGAACTCATAATACATATATATATATATATATATATATATATTTGTATATATATATATATATATATATATACACAGTATACATATATATTGATAACTACCTTGCCTTTCATATAAGCATACAAAGATATACTTACACACATATAGATATACATACATACATACATAAACACATATGTGAGTATTTGTGTGTGTAGTTTCATATTTATCAGTAACTTTAAAGTAAATTATATATTCATGCATAAGCATGGACACTCACTTATATATACGTATATATGTATAATACATATGCATCAATATATATATATATATATATATATATACGTATAAAACCAAAGTACTATTCAAAATATATTCATGAATCATTGTCGATTATATATTAGTATAACACGCCCGAATAAAACAAATCTAGCTTTTCACATATCAGCTTAAACAACTAAATCCAAGTCCGAAACCAAATCCATTAAAGACCTTACGAGGGGGGGGGGGGAGGGGGCGGTTGGTAGAATTAATACACAACCAGTGAGGTTTAATCCGAAGAGGTTCCACTTTCACTTAGGGAGGCTCAATCCTGAAGGGGTTCCTCATTCACTTAGGTTCAATCCCGAAAAGGTTTTCCAAATTAACTTAAAAGTTTTAATACTGAAGAGGTTCTATATCCACTTGGAGAGGTTTAACTCTGAAGAGGCTCTACATTCACTTAGGTTCAATCCCCAAGAGGTCCCATATTCACTTAGAGAGGTTAAATCCTGAAGAGGTTCCACATTCACTCAGAGAGGTTAAATCCTGAAGAGGTTCCACATTCACTTAGAAAGGTTCAATCCTGAAGAGGTTCCACATTTACTTGATGAGGCTCCACGTTCAATTAGGGACGTTTAATCCTGAAGAGGTTCCTCATTCACTTACTTCAATCCCGATGAGGTTTTCAATATTAACTTGAGAGGTATAATCCTGAAGAGGTTCCACATTCACTTAGAGGGGTTTAATCCTGAGGAAGATCTACAATCACTAAGAAAGGTTCAATCCTGAAGAGGTTCCACATTCACTTAGAGAGGTTCAATTCCGAAGAGGTTCAGCATTCACTTATAAGTTCAATTTACTTAGTTTCAATTCCGAAGTGGTTCAGCATTCACTTATAAGTTCAACTCAATTAGGGAGGTTCAATCCCGAAGAGGTTCAGCATTCACTTATAAGTTCAATTTACTTAGAGTTTCAATTCCGAAGTGGTTCAGCATCCACTTATAAGTTTAACTCACTTAGAGAGGTTCAATCACGAAGAGGTTCAGCATTCACTTATAAGTTCAATTTACTTAGAGTGTTTCAATTCCGAAGTGGTTCAGCATTCACTTATAAGTTCAATTCACTTAGAGAGGTTCAGCATTCACTTATAAGTTCAATTTACTTAGAGAGTTTCAATTCCAAAGTGGTTCAGCATTCACTTATAAGTTCAATTCACTTAGAGAGGGTCAATCCCGAAGAGGTTCCGCATTCACTCAAGTTCAATTCATGACGTTCTTTGATCTTTCACTTCATTATTTGTGTCACGAGCCTTCCACACTAAACTAAAATTGAGATAAACGTTTCCTGTGAAGTTTTAACTTTGTTAATTGGGTCCTGTTTAATATAATAAAATTGTTTCACTAACTAGAATTTGTATTACAATTTATAACCTGGAAAAATTACATATAATGTATTTCTAAAAGGCACAAAAGCTGTTTTCCAAAATGACGAGAGAGGAGCCCAAAGAATATATATTAATATTCTTACATATGATTTCGAAATTTTCAGATTCAACTAAAAAAAAATAAACACTGAATATGTTTTCCCATTCTCAAATATACGTTTTTAATACACAAACTATATTTGGCTTTTACAAAATGGAATATACGTTTCCTAAATTAGAGACAGTATTTTCAAGCAAAGACGTTTATCAAATTAAATTAATGTTTACGTACATAAATACAGTTTAGGTAATGTTACAATTTCCATCATAGAAATTATCATTTGCTTACGACAAATAAAAATCTTGATACAAAAACGTTTCTATGCAAGGATTTAGGTAAATTCAGTTCACTTCAAGATTACACCCTCTATCACTACAAGAATTTACGAGATCATAATTAACCGAAGTCGTAAAGACGATACACGTTTAACGGAAACATATTTTCATAACAGCTATTAATGGATCTATTGCAAACATTGCTAAACCTTCTTATGAATTCCCATCAACTAATTTTCTCATAACTTGTTTTTAATACTTTGGTATTTTAAAGATGATGATAATACAAAATCAATTTCAAAATCACTTCGTATGCAATTACATAATACTGTATCATCTTACCTTAAATTCTGTTTGTAACAAAACAAAGCATCATCAAACTCACTGTGCGCATACAATGCTGAGGGAAATAAATCTGAAAACCACCTATGGACGAAGCTATGAAAAGATGAAGTCAACGGCATAATATAATAACTGCTCCAAGGGCTTCCCCTCTTTCCTCCCAAGAGACTGACCATCCGTGGTCCTGACCACTCTCATCCCCCTCCCCCCCCCAAACATTTCACAGACCCCTTGTGCCACAGTAGATACGAAAAGTACTTGTAGATCGGCAGGCTCTGTCCCGTGGAAGCGGTCACAAAATGTGGTCACAAAAAGGCCGTTATTCATGTGGTAAACTCCCCCGAAGAGGAGCCCCGAGGACAAGAGGAGGGTAGGGAGGGGGAGGAAGGAAGGGCCAGATTATGGAAGGGGTAGGGGGGTAGGGGAGAGGGCTTGGAAAGCCTTCTACATGCTGCAGGGATCAAGATTTCAAGAGTAAGAAGTACGTCGGATTTTTACCTTGAATAAAAGATGAGGTAGCTGCGTTAGAAATGTACACTCTCGGCACAAGCTTATTCGTGTGCACCTTTCCGTAATCACGCTGCGCGGCCACTTTATTACATTTTACTTGAATGTAAATGCACGAAGGGACATGTTATCAATCTATTTTTCTGAGGTATATAGGATATGACTGAGCATTTCAGACATAACATCAAAGTGAACAAAAATAAAAATGACATCTCAAATTGTTATCAATCTATTTTTCTGAGGAATATAAGATATGACTGAACATTTCAGACATAACATAAAGGTGAACAAAAATAAAATTAACATTTCAAATTGTTATCAATCTATTTTTCTGAGGAATATAGGATATGACTGAGCATTTCAGACATAACATAAAGGTGAACAAAAATAAAAAACGACATCTCAAATTAGGATATAAGAAGACCATACCACATCTACATTTGATACACAAAAGAGGAAATTTCATGAAAAGTAACTTTACCTCCATATTATCATTTAATCATACAGCCATCAACATTGCGAAAATTTAACAGATCACTTTTCAGACTACGCTAACAGTCCAACAAAACGTACGTACATACACACAAGCGCGCAATGAATACGCTGTAATGTTCCCAGGTTTTTAAAGATAAACAGATTTGGCCCGAGCGATATTACATAGAGCATTCAGCCATTCCATGTAAATATTAGGACAAGACAGAGCCAGGGAACGGTAACATGCCTGGGTTGCTCAGCCAAGGGTTCCTTCTTCTTCTTCTTCTTCTGCATCTCATACTTCACCTCCTCCAACAATACACTTTAACCTTTTCACTCAATTATCTATTCCTGTTCGTTTGATTATCTAGTTTTTTCTGGTTCGCCCTTTCACCCTTATATACTTTTGTACACAAGGGTACATTTGATGATGCACTCGTGCACATTATTCTATCTTATTTCTATTCCTCTTGTTTTGAAGTTTTTATAATCTATATGTGAAAGATCTATTTTAATGTTGTTACTATTCTTAAAATATTTAATTTTAATAGTTTATTACTTCTCTTGTAGTTTATCTATTTCCTTGTTTCCTTTCCTCACTGTGCTATGTTTCCCTGTTGGAGTCCTTGGGCTTATAACATTCTTATTTCTTAAGTAGGCTTGTAGCGTAGCTAATAATAATAATAATAATAATAATAATAATAATAATAATAATAATAATAATAATTTCTTCTTATATACAATCAC
>NC_090754.1:94419035-94421535 GCF_036898095.1 Palaemon carinicauda | reverse complement strand
GTAAACCAAAGTTTCCGAAAAGTGAGACCGTTTCATATTAACAACTGCTGATGTCAAAGGAATCGTCGTCAGAGCCCCGAGCCCAAAACTGCTTACGATGGGACGAGGTGCCTCGTAACGAAAAGAATTTGATCGCTTAAATGCCGGGGCTGGATAGGGCAAGATAATCATCCCTGCAGACCTAGGGCCTCCTGCCTTACGATGGCTCCTTCCTTACAGTTGGTTGCTGTTCATCAAAATTATAGATTCTCTCTCTCTCTCTCTCTCTCTCTCTCCTCTCTCTCTCTCTCTCTAGTTTCCTATGCATTTCTCTTTCTCCCTTTTATATAAATCTCGCAATCTCTCCTGTTTTACCTATGCATCTCTCTCTCTCTCTCTCTCTCTCTCTCTTTCTCTTTCTCTTTCTCTTTCCTCTTTCTCTTTCTCTCTCTCTCTCTCTCTCTCTCTCTCTCTCTCTCTCTCTCTTTCTAGTTTCCTATGCATATCTCTTTCACTCTTTCATATAAATCACGCAATCTCTCCTGTTTTACCAATGCATCTCTCTCTCTCTCTCTCTCTCTCTCTCTCTCATAAATCTTGCAACCTCTCTTGTTTTCCTATGCATCTCTCTCCCTGTTTTTTCTAGCACCCCCTCTCTCTCTCTCTCTCTCTCTCTCTCTCTCTCTCTCCATCAGATAGATAAATGACTTACACATGTAAACCTCTTTATTCCAATTTTTTTCGTCTGTTCATGAAAATTATAGGTGTTTTTACGTTAAATCTGTCGTCTTTCCTTCACCGTTTGGAGAGTTTAATCTTAATTTTAATTGTTCACCCATTCTATCTTTCGTCTCGCTTTAGAATTACTATTGAACATATACTGTGCAATATATAACCGTAAAAAGATAGTTTGCACTGAATACCATAAAAAAAAACTTTGGTTGGAAACACAAAAGCCCTAAGCTTAGCAGAAGAAATATATTAATATATTAAGGAAAGGGGAAAATAGATGTAATTCATTTCACGCCTGAAGTAACTTTTTCCCCAAAAAAGAAGACAAAAATTAAGAAGAGACAAAGTGAGAAACTGCTTACCCCCAAAAACATAATAATAAATGACAAAATAAATAAATGACGCAATAGCAGTATGCTTCAAATAACACAAGATTTGAAGATTTTCGTAAGAAAAAAAAATACAGCAAAGAGGACAAACATAGAAAATGATGATAAAACCAGCAAAACCGAGACTCGTATACGGAGTGAGGTGTATTAACTTTCCAAGAATACAAGCCGAATTAAATTGCATTTGAAAGTCATGAAGATTTCAAAGGGAAGTGAAGCCGGGTTACAGAAGCAGCCATAATGCAATCTGTTCTAATTCTACAGCCAGGCTTCACTCCCTCTGCTAGGGATAGAAGGGGGAGGGGGGAGGGGGTTCCATAAATAAGGAAGAGAAGTTTTGCAGTATATACAGAAAAGGAATGGAATATGAAAGGAGGTAATTCAATACAAAATTTCTCTTTTCCCTTTTTAAAAGCGCGCACACACACATGTATATACATATTACATATATATATATATATATATATATATATATTATATATATATGCGTGTGTGTGTGTACCGTTTCTAGTCCACTGCAGGACGAAGGCCTCAGATATGTCCTCATTCATGTATGAGGTTTGGCCAGTTTTTCATCACCGCACTGGCCAGTGCGTATTGGAGAATGTGAAGGATTTTCGTTTGATCGCTCACAGCAAACCAACTTAGTATGGTGGCCCCGACTAGTAAAGCTTACTGATCATATATATATATATATATATATATGTGTGTGTGTGTGTGTGTGTGTGTGTGTGTATGCGTGAGTGTGTGTGTGCATATGAAACACATGCACATTAGTGTATGACAGAGAAGAATTTTTTTAATATAACAAACATGAAAGGGCAATATATCTTAACGTATGTCATATGCATATCCATTTGGAAGGAATGTTGCAATGTAAAATGCGAAGGGTTGTGGATATTCTCTTTAATAATGATAAAAGGAAACATACATCAAAAGCAGCTTTCAGTAAATGTATAATGAAAATCAAATAAAAATGGGACCCCGACAATATATCAGAAAAATTACCAATCATCAAGAGAGTATGACATTAAAAGGTCATTGGGTGATTGGAATTAAAGTAATCGAAACTATAGTCCATTTCTTTTAGCGAGGCAGATTTGCACCGACTCGCAACGGTGCCCTTTTAGCTCGGAAAAGTTTCCTGATCGCTGATTGGTTAGAATTATTTTTTCCAACCAATCAGCGATCAGGAAACTTTCCCCGAGCTAAAAGGGCACCCGCTGTGAGTCGGTGCAAATATGCCTCGCTAAAAAAAATGGACTATAGTTCAAAATTTGAAAATAATCCACGTATTGTTAAAATAATAATTTGATATTCCATCAAATTGATATAAATAACGAACATTGTATTTAAAGATTTTAATGTTTTAAAGGCCGGTCATGAATGGCAGAGGCAAC